>NW_019385297.1:298926-310595 GCF_000671375.1 Centruroides sculpturatus | reverse complement strand
GCACTACGCGCCTAGGCTGTTCGACTAATTGCTACGAAACTCGGCAGTGTCGTTTGTATACCCGAGATAATGTCGAACATACCACCCCAAAATATTTATTGGATTTTTGTAAATCAAGTGATTTCTATCTCCATTCGACTTTCTGGTTTACACGTAGCGTTATCTATTGGCAAAAGATTAAACTAATAAACTGAATATAACTTTAAAATAAATAAATGACTTGTTTTAAAGAACTTAATAAATGATTCTGTATTAAAAAAATCTACAAAGTTATGTTCACTTTAGTTAAATATTTCCATTTGCAACATAAGTGACAAATAAATTTATTCACATTTAGCTCATTTACACAATTAATTTCAGACTAAATAACAAAAGTAAATATTTATCTTAGTTTAATTTATCATTTATATAACAAAATGAATTACAATTAAATTTATTGTATCACTTTAANTCCCGGGAAATCCAATACCAGCTGTTCTCAAGGTCATCCAGCTGTAAACACAATGACTCATTGGCGTCAGATTTCACAGAAAGGCGAGACAATAGAAAATAAAATTTGAAGCTTTTTCAAAATTAACGCATTTCTTTTCGTTTTTTTAGTTTTAAGTATTTTTTTTATGTTTAATTACATTAATATCAAAAATTGCTGGGAACTAATGCGATTAAAAACAAATAATACTGGCGTTTATATTGTAGGCTTTAGCGGAGTCTGCAATTTTATTGAAATTATCGTACCTCTATATATGAAAAACATTAGAAGTGTTTCAGGTAACGCTACAGTAAACAATATATTATACAAATAAAAACAAAAAAATTCTTAATATTAAATTGTATCACGGAAATACGAAGAAAGATTAAACAATAAGACACATTTTATAATTCAGCGTTTTCTCTGTTTCTTCTATATATGGCATAATTAAATTTTGCCTGGCAGAATTCTTCTTCTATTTTCTATGTATATATATATATATAAATTATAAATTAGAACATTTGTTCGTTTGTTTGGATGTTTGTTCGCACTACGCGCCTAGGCTGTTCGACTAATTGCTACGAAACTCGGCAGTGTCGTTTGTATACCCGAGATAATGTCGAACATACCACCCCAAAATATCTATTTGATTTCTGTAAATCACGTAATTTCTATCTCCATTCGATTTTCTGGTTGACACATAGTTTTATCTATTGGTAAAAAATCTAAACTAATAAACTGAATATAATTTTTATAAAAAAGCATATAACTTCAAAATATATATATTTTGTTCAATTACGTTCACTTAATTACTGCGACAATGATATAGTGCGAAATAGAGGGGCTATATCATTACTCAGCAGCTGAAATAGAAGTGTTATATCATAACTCATAAACCCATTGTCCCAAACGTCCTACTGATAACGCTGAAATATGTTCTAACGTTCAACCGAACTAATGTACGGTACGTGCAACGATTTTAAGCACAAAGTAGAGCTCGAAGTCTTTTTCTGTGCCGATGTTTTATTTTCCTTTTTTATTATCATGGCAACATTACTTAATTTAAAATTTTCTGTAGTTGTAGACTGTAACGTAAGATATCGTTTGTAGTTGTATAAATCAAATAGTAAAATGGAATATAATGGAAGAGTTAGAAATACAAAAAATCTAGTAATTTTAATGTTTATTCTTATCATTTGTTTCTGCACCTCCGGGCATACTTGCTTGTTTACATATATTTTATACTCTTATACTGTTAAATTCTGACATTTTGTATATATTTTAGTAAAAGTTTCAGTAGAAATATTTATTCAGGTATCGGAATGGATGATTCTTTCGTATTGTTGGCTGCGTGGAGACGAACGGATAAGAATCACAGTGTCAAACAAAGAATGAGTGAAACCTTTTCTGATGTCTGTATTTCCATAACGATAACCTCATTAACCAATTTTATATCATTCATTTTAGGAGTTATAACTCCTTATAGAAACATTCGTATCTTCAGTATATATAGTGCCATATCAGTGTTATTCGATTATATTTATCAAATATTTTTCTTTGGTGCGGTGATGGCAATCGACGGTTACAGAGAAAAGCAAAATTTCCATTCCTTACTTTTATATCGTGTTCGTACAGATGAGACAGGTAAGAATTTTATTTTTTATTTATAAAAAATTATTCCACGTAAGAAAAATCTACAATATATGTTTATTTATGTTTTACAAAAAAAATGTTGCTTCATATATAATATTTTCAGAATTTAAAAGGTATTAAAAATATAAAAAACAAACATATCAAAAAATAATTCTTTTACGTGCAAAGCAATTATGTAAAATCGTGTTTAGAAAGAATGACTGATTATTGTTAAAACAGCAAAAAAATTAAACAGCAATAAAATAGATAAATTATTTATTTATCTTATGACTTGAAAAAGAACTCGTTTGTCTTGATTTGTTTTCATATTGCTTTTGTTGCTAAACCAAATACAGAAAGTAAAAGAATAAAAACGAAAAATGGGTTTAAAAATATAGAAAATTTAAGAAATATGAAAAAACGCTAGTATTTTCTATCACTATTTGTCTTTAAACACAAAAATATATAGTTTAAGTTGTTGTAACAATAATTAATTTAAATATGAACATAACTATCAGATAATAGTCTAATTTTACATAAATTTTACAAATATCTATTGTACTGGGTACAATAGATATTTGTAAAATTTATGTATAAAATGAGTACAATTATCAAATTTTACATTTTTGTAGCTATTAGCAGAATTTATTGTATTAAAATTGAACAGAATATTTAAAGACATATGATAAATTAAATATAAGTTTACGATCAGTTTATCACTATTTTACAAATATACTTAAACAAAAATTTACTTTTTGTAGAAAGAAACTCGACAAGTATCGAAAAAATTCTGAAGATCATGAAGATAGCGAAAAGTTTTCCCGAAAAATTAAGTGCTTTTTTGAGCCAAAACTTTATCAAAGTATTAGTAATATTTTCATTTACTTGTCTATTAACAGGAGCAATTTATAATATTAATTCCATAAAACAAGGACTAGATTACACTGATATATTTCCATTCCATTCTTACGCTGAGAAATATACGAAAATGCATTATGAATATTTCACCGATTATCCTCTTACAGTACAGCTAGTGTTTAATCAAACTCTAGATTATTCAAATTCATCCGTTCAAATGGACATAGAAAACATCTTAAGAACATTCGAAAGTGCCCCTTACATGACTGGACCCAATTATACCGAATGTTGGTTGAGAGAATATTTGTCTTATATTCGTGATTCTAGAATAAATTACTTGATTAAAGATTTTGATGTAAATACAACGCAGGGATTTTTAGACGGATTGAAAAAAGTGTTTTTAAAATTTTACAATGGAATATTTGAAGATGATATCCTGTGGAATAAGGATCGTGATCAAATTTTAGCTTCGAGATGTTTGTTTGCATATCGCAATGTCAGAACCGGACGTGATGAAAAATCTTTAATCGAAGAATTACGTAAAATTGCAGCTGAGAGCAAATATGATGTATTTGTTTATAACATGTGGTTTGTATTGTACGATCAGTATTTAAATATGCCTGCAATATACTTGAAAGCCGTAGGAATCGCTATTTTGTCTGTATTTGTTATATTCTTTACATTTATTTCTGACATATCTTACAGCATTGCTGTTTTATTTACTGTTATTTGTATTCAAGTAGAAACTTTGGGTTATGGAAGTGCATGGAATGTGGGATTAAATATTATTTCTGTGATNCCGAATCAATTGGGGACTGGGGTTGTTCGGATAACTTATTTTTCGGATAACCGATTATGTACGAAAAAATATATTAACCTATCCCATGTTGAAATTTTTCTCCGTTGCATGTCGCTTTGCGTTGAATTTTCGTCGCTGTTAAGCCTAATGTAAACTTTTTAAAATAATAATCGTGGCTATTGTATCGTTAAAAATTATTTCTTTATTTTGTACAAACAAAATAAATATATTGAAAAATATAAAAACAAAAAAAATTATACTTTGGAAGTTAATCTAGTATCAAAAACGTTCGATTCAACATGACACACAGTCCTGGGAAAACCACCACACAAATGTGCCAGTGCTGCCAGCTAAAAACACACATCAACAAAAAAAATATTGGAGTAGCCCAAGATATAGCAAAGATGCAGCGCCACAGCACTAGCGAAAATTTAAATTTACCGACTGGAATTCTTTCGGATAACCGACTTTCGGATAAACGATGCTCTATTGTACATTCAGCTATAAAACTAATTAATTGTATATACAAGAAATCTTCGTTAATTCGAACTCAAATAGTTCGTAACTGTACTTTTGTCTGGGCCCCGGATATAGAGATTTACACGTTAAAGAATTTGGTTAATGCGAAATACGGCTACTTCGCAGTTCGAAGTGAAAATTCTATCCGAACTGTGTTATGTGTATGTTAATTAAAGGCTCGTTCGTTTAAATAGAAGTGGCCCCATACAAGAGAACAGACCAAGAACAACACTGATCTGGTCAATATGGCTCGTAGTTCATTATCGGGTGTCCCTTACCTAGCGACAATTCTTGTTCTCTTATAAAATTCGGCAGTTTCGAGATTGCATGATATAATACAAAATAATTATTTACATACGATACAAAATTAATCTTTAAAATATTCATCATAACGAAATCAATTATAAATTCTAAAAAAAAGAATAGAGTAGTATATAGTTTTTAAAAAACTAGATCTTATTTTTCGTAGTAAAACATAATATTCATGTTATATAGTAATATTCATAGCATGAAGTTCTTAATTTATAATATTAATATTAAAATTGTTATCATGTTTTGCAGTTTTAGTAATTTCAAGAAAAATCATCAGTACTTTTCTATGATTTAAAATTCGAAATATCCAAGGGTGAAACCAACTTTGGATATTTTGATGACCTTACTTTTCTCTTAATTGCCCCACAAATTTGGCTGACATGTTCAAAAATTTCGTGACGATTCATCGATTCTCGATGTTGCCTCTTCTATTTTTACACACGTTTTATTAATTTACTCTGTTTGTCTAGATGGAATATTGTTATTCAATTTCGATTTAATTAACTTTGCATACACACGTATTCCCGATAAGAATACATATTCTTTGTTTTTACAGTTCGCAAGCAATTTTAGCAGAAAATTAGCGAAATCTAAATAATAATATACGTTAAATGAAATCATAAATCAAGAAAAATTTTCGATAATTCATTGTTTCGTACAAAATACTAAAAAGTAGTAAATAAAAAATATTTTAAAAAAATTAAAATAAATGCTTTTTATTGGATTTTACTGTAAACAATAGAAGGTAAATTTTATTTTGTTTTCGTAATATTCTTAGTATTATGCGATTAAAAACGAAAGTGTAGGTATTTATAAGAATTCCATACAAATTGGTAAAAAGTATAACTTAGAATGTTTCTTAGCACGAGCACTTAACGAATTTATTTTTGATCGCATAATACCGAAAATATTATGAAAATAAATAAAATTTGTTTTACTTTTTCGTGCATTTTGTAAATAAAAACCTTTTCGTTAAATTTCGCCACACTTGAACAAGTGCACAAAACAGGTGCTTACAATTCTTTGATAAAAGCTTCTATTTTAGTCGCTTAGATATGCTTACTCTATGGGTGATAGCAAGTTATTTTATGTACAGCACGTGTACTGAACATTTGGCTGGGGGAAGACAATTCTGACCATTACTTAATATATGATCATCCGATTCAAACCGAAAGTCACGTTTTTTTCAATTCAAAACGTCAGTTAACAGATGACCGGCACGACTCTATTGTTAACGAAAAAGTGTGATGTACAGGGACAAGCCACTACTAACTTGAGGTATTTTGAACTAAATGATTTCAAAATATGATTAAGAATTGCAGCCCGGCATTGTGACCATGTCACAATAAACAATTGCTCGTAGTTATCGTTTGTTTGTAAAAGCTTTGGTTTCCACTTGTGAAAATATTGACGATAAAAACTACATTTTGATCTTTGTCGTGTTATGAACCAGAATATCGAAGTTAAAATCCTTCTGAGAAGTAATAAGGAGTTAATAATTGTGAGAAAAGACATTTTTCCCATAAAAAATAAACAAGGAAAACATGCCAGTAAGTTCAAGAGACTGATATGTAGAAACTACTCCATTAAGATGTGTACAAATTGTGCACTATATCCATCATTGTGGATAACAAAAGTATATTAAGACGAACTAACCTTTTTTTCGTTATGTTGGAGACATTGAAGCCGTGAGCGCGAATAGGGACCAATCCGAAATGCATTCTTAAATAGGCGAAATAAACAGAACTGTTTTAATCTCGGTCTTTGTTAATTATCCATAATTAAGAAAGACATGATAGGTATTACTAATCTGACAATTGGAAGAAGAAACCTTCACTTATAACTTTTATACGCTCTCCAGCCTGACGAAATAGAGTCTGTCTCCTCGAAGTTAACTACCGTCCTTTTCCCGAAGGATTTGTACTCTTCTAACCTTTCAAGTTGTTTCGGCCGAGACACTATTTCTTCTCGATGACGTCTTTTTCATTCCTAAGGAGTGAGGAAATTGTAGGATTCTTCTGAAACCCTACAATTTCCACATTCCTTAGAATTCTGTTCTTACTACATCGGGCTATCTCTTTATAGATGGAACAGGGGCCTTGTATGTGATAGAACATTTGGAAAGGATAGATATCTACAAACTATTCGGGATAAGGACGGCATAAATATAGATAGTCCATTTATATGTTACTGTAGGCCTATTATGATACAATTTAGCAAAATTACCGTCAACTTCGATGTCATAAACAATAATGTAACGAAACGATGACGTCATCAAAATATATTTTAGATTATCATCATGTTACTGAACGCCGTTTAGTAAAATCGTCATTAAAAGTTTTAATTGGCATAAATTTGGATAAAATTCGTTTGTTTCCATGCAATTTTATTCTTATAAGCAATACCTCACAGTATCTCGTAGGCCATTACTGTCTGTAAATCAAATATTAAAGCAAAAAAAAATCTTTTAGTCAAAACATAATCTTAAATATCACAAAAGCAAAAAGCTGAACTTAATAACTATAATTTGCATACACTGTACTTATGACTTTGTTAAATAAAATATATTATTCCGTTCTTTTTGAAATCCTTATGGATTTTGCTTACACACTTTGTATAGTAGTATATTGCAAATGATAAATAACAAACTATAGATGGAATTAGAACTTTGAAAAAATTGTCCAACGTGACCCAAAAGTAACGTACGAAACTTCAAAGATCAAAAACAAAGAAGAGTAAAATTTCATTTTACACGCGTTCAATAATCAGTATAATGCAACGAAGGTACAGTACTGTACATACACACATATTTTAAATGTCAGAAGAAAATTCAGNTTCGTGCACTACAACTTGAGAACGATGAATAAAATTTGATATCAAACTCCCATTAAAAAACAATTAAGCGTTAATCGCGCGTCATTGACGGTTGATTAAAATCACGATAAAATTTTTTCGCTCGGGTAAAAATTTTTGAAAAAATTTGGAGACCTAAACATTGAAATTTTTGAAAAAATTTGGAGACCTGAAACATCCAAAAATTGAAAAAACATTTTCGGGACCCAAAGGCCCGGGTTTTATGTAACGCTATGTAACTTGCACGAGTTAACTCGGGCGAAGAACTAAAGGTGTATGCTAAAAATCTCATAAGAGTAAAATTTCCGTTAAACTGGATCTCGAAAATGTGCCATCATCAATGTTTTATATAAAAATTACTTTTGCAAAATTTCAGTTTTACTATGGATCGTATGACTTAAAGCAAAATACGGGCCAACTTATATCTACATACACGTACGGTATATATAAAAAAATACCTTTGCTTTCGTGCTTTTCATGTCTTTTAAAGGTAGAGAAGCTTAAAAGTTCTAGTAATAAAATTATCTGATAATCAAATTTTACAAACTACAATATTTTCTCTCTCATAACAGCCGGATAAATGGAAATATTACGAATGCAATGAATTACTAAATTTATAATTGTATTATACAGTATATTATTATTTCATAATCATTTTGTCAGAATTTTATATTTTGCACTTAATACGTAATTTATAAAATCTGTACTTGTAAAATTTATATCTAATTACATTTTATAAAAGATAAATAGGAAAATTTGCATTTATGAAAATCAAAATGGGGCACTTACCTATGGTCAGGAAAGCAACAGCAACGTTCGTATCAACGTACTCTACATTACAATGTAACAGTAAACCGAAGGCAGCTACTGTTCCCAGCAAGGGACTGAAATAGGCAGCAATTCCAATCAACGGTTTACTACTTACAGCATCGAACGTTAAACAAGACACGAAAGAGAATGATGTCATAATAACTCCAGAAATAAGTAAGAGCGGAAGACTTAACTCGGTATTTCTGTTCGCTTCTACGTCGTAAGTTTGTCCAGCGAACATATAAACTTCAATATGTTTAAAGTTTACAGTTGATAAAGTGTTCAAAAATGCGCTTTCCTACTGAAAACCTAACTGTTTATTTTTTATTAAATTATGATCTAAGTAGTAAAATAGACGGAATGCTTTAAAATCAACGACATAGCCATCGTCGTTGTTGATACTTTTCCGATATGCGCAGCAGGTATTCGTAGTTGAAAACCATTTCTTTCGTATGGGTAGTGAAATATAAACAGGTATTTGGCTATAAAAAGTAATATGAACTTTGTATTTTTAATAACATAATGCAAATATTAGTAGGTCACAATTAGTATGAGCTCGTTACTTAAAAGACTGCTGCTGAGCAACAACATGCTAACAAGTTAGTTGATTTTTCTACTGAGCAAACTTCAAGGGAACAATGAGACAAAAAAAGTTGAGAACCGCTTATCTACAATTTTTTCAGAGTGAAAAACATAATTACTGAAATCGAAGCATTTAATCAAGAAATACAGAAATAGCTGTTCAACATGATAAATTTAAGTCAAAATATCTAACTCTGACGTTTCATCATTAAATTTATTTGTTACATAAAAAATACAATTTACTTCTTTATTCTCGTTTTTATTAATCAATTTATTAGATTTCTTTTTTATAGCAATATTTTAAAGTCTTCAATTGGCCATTTTTAAAAAATTTGATAATCGTTTTATCTGCATCTGTAAACTTTGTCATTTAAATCCTAAAAAAGAAAATATATTCTTATATTGAACTATTAAATAACTAAATTAATTATAGAAGGTATAGAAATAAAATGTAGGCATTTAGTAACTTTTATTAGATAAAAGATATCTATTTATAATTTTCTTTAAATAGTTTGAAATTCATACGTTAACCATGAAATATATATATAATTATAATAATAAACTAAATTTATCCCTTAAATATAAAATTAAAACTGAATAAACTGTTTTAAATTAATGCAATCAATACTGTAAAACACATCGAGAACAGAACGTAGAACTCTTAATAAAGAAATAATTATTCATAATTCATTCTAGAAACTAGTTTTATTGAAAAATAAACAAATACGAATTGACATAAATTTCTCTAAAAGTTAAACTTGCCTTTCCAAGTTTGCATTGTAGACCTTCGGGACACATACAACCCAGAAAATGTATATCTAGTGTTATATTGTACGCTACTAAAGGTTTTGCAACAGGATCGCATTCATCTCCTGTTAATAAAATATTATTTAAAAATATATTTATTTATTGACTTTAGGAAATTTTACGGTATTTTACCTTTTTGAGGTCTTTTAAAACAAACCACATCGACAAACGTAGAAGCACAACATTCAGATTCTTTACAATCGCTGTGTGATATACATTTTTGCCAAGACTAATTTTAAAAAATAAGTTGTAATTACTTATGAGGGTAATTACGTATTTTGAATGTTAATCATTAAATCTATAATAAATTAATAAATATTTATTAGTTCCTATTCTATGTATACCTGAACCACCACAAATAATCCAAACGCCAGAAAAAAATGCTTTATCATTATTTTTAAACGTTCTTTAACAATTAACTCGATATTTTAAGGAGTGAAAATTTTCCTAGTACAAAATATATAATGGTTTTTATCTTTCCTCCTCCCCTTTAATATCTACAGATGTTGAAATTTCCACAGTGTTTTTAAAAATTAATCTACAATCTATAAAATTAAACACATTTACTAGATAATTCTGGTTAGTGTCGTTAATAGTAATTTGCATAACTAGTATATTATTTGAAAAATAAGACAGTAAATAAAACTAAGTAAATTACTTTAATGAAATATAATTTATTCTCAAATAAAATTTAATACTCAAGAATATCAATAGCAATTTTCACATTTTCGTGAAATAAAAAGAAAAAAAATTCTTTACTTTTTGAACATATTTACAGAATTTTATTATAAAATTTTTAAACAAATTGCGCTGTCATCTAGCGATTACCTTTTAACATAACTATTTGAAGATTGATATGGAACCTGAGGTATTGCACGCCATTTTGGTTCTTACGTTTTATCGGACGTACTTTGTATTTTATGAACAAAATAAAATAATTTATGAATTCACATATTTTAATGAACATCGAAGAGGAAGAACATTTCAATTTTATGATTAATCTTGAAAATAGAGCCGAATTAACTTTATATATTAAGAGTTTTCCATATTATAATGCTCCTCTATTCTACAAAAATAACAATTCATTTTATATTAATTAAACTTCGTTTATGATAATATTATTTATTTAATTTTTAATAAATAGGAGCCGTTTCAATCATAAGTATTAATTAAGTTTCAAGATATAACGAAATTTAATAAATTTAATTAAAACTTAATAATTAATTAATTGATTTTAAGAAGATAAATAGCAATGACCGTAAAATCATTAACATATTTTCTTATTTAATCAATAAGCAAAATAAAATTTATTTTACAGTATTATTGAAGTAATAAAGTCAAGCTTTTGAATAATGGTTACTGATGAAAACATAAAATATGACCGTTGTTTGAAAGTGGTGTTATATGCATTTTTGTAAAAAAGAAAAAATAATGGACTTTTTAAATATTTTTAATTATTATAAAATGGTAAAAGGCTTAATTTTGAAGTTACGGGTGGATTTTATAAGAAATTTTAAATTCTAATAAAGAGAAAAATCGTCGTTAAGTTTGACCTTACTGATGTTACACACGACTCCCATTATTTCACGTGAACACCCTCTCGACTTTTAACAACCAAGATTTAATAACCTCAATCCCCCTAATAAACAAACTTCCTTACAAAATTTCAGAAACTTTTGACAAAAACACTGAAGTTATTAATTAAGCATCAAACAGGGTGAACCACATTTACCACCTCCCACAGAAACATTCATACGTACAGAAATCCTCTCGAATGTTTTGTATTTCTCGACGCTTGAAGATCCCCCGAGTCAAAAAATGTGAAAATCTTGGGTTTTTATTTGACCGATCGCCATATTTTTCCTCTGTTATATATATATAGGCCTAATCATAAGTAAAAATGACTGCTGTTTACAGGTAAGTGGTCGTTGTTGGAGGTTCGAATGTTTTTTTCTAATAATACAGTCGAAGGATTGCCATTTAATATTCTAGAACCGTAAGAGAGACATCATCTGGAACCGTAAATAC
>NW_019385297.1:287779-297955 GCF_000671375.1 Centruroides sculpturatus | reverse complement strand
AGAATGCCAAGCCACGATCTGGCCACGTGAATAAGTTGAAGTTACATCCTTCTAACAGGAAAAGTAACTTTCGTTATCATGGAATTATAACAAAACCTGCCAATTCAATATAAATGGAAAAAAAATATTATATGGAATTGAACGAAAATGAAAATTTGCTTGATAATTCAACTACGCTTGTTGGAGAACAATAAAAACACTACACTCAACAAGCCACCAATAAAACTCAACTGCCTAACCTATAACCAAAGTCTCCTTTTAATTTGTTTTTAAAAAAAACGCTTGACAAACTTGCCCCGTATGCCGAAGTTGCCCCGGTCTCCCCTATATTTTTTATTTGCATATTTCATTAATGAGATAAATAAAAATGCCAAATATTTCAATATTTTGCATTAAACTCAGACAAATGTCTTCTAGATTCTTTCGATTTTAAATATCTTGAATTTGAACTTTTACATTGTTTAATACAACATTGTTTTCAAATTATTATCAGTATAGATATATAATACCCATCAGTAATTTAATATAACGTTGTCAAAAAGTTTTAATTTTATTTCTCTAGTAATACCACGCAATAAAAAGTAAAATTTAGTGTTTATTGAAGGATTAAAATTGTTTGTTTTGTGATAATTAATAAAAGGTAGTATTTCTAATAAATAATTTTTGTTTCTCCTCTTTTCCTTTCCTGCAAACAATCGCCGCGGGTTGACATTGCGACATAAAGTTCAGTATGGCTTTATACAGCAAGCAAACTGTCATAAAGTTACCCCAAAAATAAGTTAAAAATTATTACAGATAATTTTTACAATATTGTTTAAAACTATAAATTAACAATTAAGAACTCTATGTAAAGAAAGTGGGTGTTAAATCTTTCTAAAATGACATGTTAGATCCAATAATCTAGTAATTAACATTAAAAAATACATGTGAAAAGTGTCACAAAGTAGCTTCGATTTACAGTATATAAATTTATATATGAAAGTTTTAAAAACATATTGAAAAAATATACGTAATAAATAAAAACATTTAAGAAAAGTAATTATGTTACACAATGTAATTTATTTGTAAATTTAAAATAATTAATATTTTATTTAATTCTTAAAATATTATTAATTGAATTATTATCAATTATAATTGTATCTCGAAGATATCAATAGGATAAACAGCTGTTAAAAATCCGGTTATTTTATATAATATATATAATATAAAAACGTTAATCGGCTTAATTAGATCAGTTGTAAAATTTAACGAATTCATCATGAATATAACATTTCTCTACGTGTTTTTAGCATCACTGCTTTTGCTTCCATCGTTTGTGAGCTTAATTTTTGTTCCTCCAGAATTTCTAAATTCTTATGCTTAAAATTTTAATACTACTAATTTTACAGGATGCAACCTTGTGCAATGGAAATGATGATTGTGAACCTCACGAATGCTGTGTGCGAAACATATGGGTTAATTACTGCAGAAGTTATAAAAAAGAAAGTGTGTATGACCATTCACTTGAAATATTTTAGATTTAATTCAACTTAATTATGATTATTATTTTATTTTATAATATATATATATATATGTATGTGTGTGTGTGTGTTTTTAAATATATATTTACATAAGATAATTATCATCTTTATAATATGATGAAACATGATTAGTGCAATNACATTGTTTAATACAACATTGTTTTCAAATTATTATCAGTATAGATATATAATACCCATCAGCAATTTAATATAACGTTGTCAAAAAGTTTTAATTTTATTTCTCTAGTAATACCACGCAATAAAAAGTAAAATTTAGTGTTTATTGAAGGATTAAAATTGTTTGTTTTGTGATAATTAATAAAAGGTAGTATTTCTAATAAATAATTTTTGTTTCTCCTCTTTTCCTTTCCTGCAAACAATCGCCGCGGGTTGACATTGCGACATAAAGTTCAGTATGGCTTTATACAGCAAGCAAACTGTCATAAAGTTACCCCAAAAATAAGTTAAAAATTATTACAGATAATTTTTACAATATTGTTTAAAACTATAAATTAACAATTAAGAACTCTATGTAAAGAAAGTGGGTGTTAAATCTTTCTAAAATGACATGTTAGATCCAATAATCTAGTAATTAACATTAAAAAATACATGTGAAAAGTGTCACAAAGTAGCTTCGATTTACAGTATATAAATTTATATATGAAAGTTTTAAAAACATATTGAAAAAATATACGTAATAAATAAAAACATTTAAGAAAAGTAATTATGTTACACAATGTAATTTATTTGTAAATTTAAAATAATTAATATTTTATTTAATTCTTAAAATATTATTAATTGAATTATTATCAATTATAATTGTATCTCGAAGATATCAATAGGATAAACAGCTGTTAAAAATCCGGTTATTTTATATAATATATATAATATAAAAACGTTAGTCGGCTTAATTAGATCAGTTGTAAAATTTAACGAATTCATCATGAATATAACATTTCTCTACGTGTTTTTAGCATCACTGCTTTTGTTTCCATCGTTTGTGAGCTTAATTTTTGTTCCTCCAGAATTTCTAAATTCTTATGCTTAAAATTTTAATACTACTAATTTTACAGGATGCAACCTTGTGCAATGGAAATGATGATTGTGAACCTCACGAATGCTGTGTGCGAAACATATGGGTTAATTACTGCAGAAGTTATAAAAAAGAAAGTGTGTATGACCATTCACTTGAAATATTTTAGATTTAATTCAACTTAATTATGATTATTATTTTATTTTATAATATATATATATATATAATAATTAATTAATTAATTGAAAATAGGTAGAAAAAATATATTTCTTTTCATTTTCTAGATGAACATTGTCATGAAGAAACACCTCTAGTGCATAAAAAAGATGACGTTTACTTACTTGCATGTCCTTGTGCTGAAGGACTGAAGTGCGTACCAGAAAAAACTGTTAATATGGATGGCGTAAGTTACATTTATTTACATAAACGTTGTTTATTTTATTCGAATTTAGTTCCATTATTTAAATTTTTTTTCTCTTTTTCTTTTTCTAGGAGACCAAACATCTTTTGCCGAAATGTATTGCAGAATAGTTCTATTTCATTTATACTGTAATAAAATTTATGCGAGTAGAATTTCCGTTCTTTTCTATATCTCATTTCAGCTTAATAACGTATCTTTTATATTTTTCAATTAATATAATTTGTATTTTAAAGATCTTTATGAAACTTTATGAGATTAACTTTGAAGAAAACTAATTTTAAGGGAAGAAGAACTAATTTCTCCTTTTGACTTTTGCTAACCTAAAATATGTGAAAACATAAAAAGATGAAAGTTTCATCGTATATTTTTACTTGACTGTCACAAACGTATTTAATGTTACCAGCAGAATTTTTATAAATATAATAAGCATATACAAAATGTCACTAGATCTTGATTTTGAACATGAATTTATTATAACGCTATAATACGAACCCATTTTATTTTGTTACGCTATTTTGTTTATTTATTCCTTTCAACAAGGCTTATGCAAGCAATCACAAAAATTATTTGAAAATATTATTTAAAATTTCTAGAAAATTGGTATATTTAGCGGCGAATTTAAGGCATTAGAGAGTTTTGTTTTTTTTAATTTCATTCGTTTGGAACCGTTTGTAAAAAATCCGATAAATAAATAGAAAAAGAAAACTCAGACTAAAATAAAGTTAAGA
Organism: Centruroides sculpturatus; assembly: GCF_000671375.1. Classification (NCBI taxonomy): domain Eukaryota; kingdom Metazoa; phylum Arthropoda; class Arachnida; order Scorpiones; family Buthidae; genus Centruroides; species Centruroides sculpturatus. Next base: position 294,253 of record NW_019385297.1, on the reverse strand, counting down.
ATAATAAAATTAAAAATAAGTATAATTTTTAAAATTATATTTACTATTATTCAAATTTTACAGTTATATATTTAGATTAAATTATATTTAGCTCTATTAAAATGTTTTAAATACAAATCTTAATGAATTTTGGGATTATTTGAAATACTGTATTTATTTATTTTTAAAAAATATAAATAAAATATAGCATAATAATAATAATCATTATTATGAAATAGCAAACATATTTTCAACGTGTGTATAAGATTTAATATCAAACTTTATAAGAAAATGATTTTATTATTTCAAAAAATAAAATAGAAGTAATGTGGAGTATAACTGAAAAAAAATAAATAAAAGAAGAATTACAGCCTATTCGTGCTTGGTAACTGCATTTATATAAATAAAACATCACGTTTATTATTATATCGACGGACTTCTCTAGCAAAGTTATACCTCAATTAAATAATATAAACAGAAATAATAAAACTAAATAACTTGTCTCAGCTTTTTCAATTCAATACAATTATTTGTCATATGCAATCTCATTATTCACTAGTAATACATTAATTTCTATTAATTTTATTGTGTTTACGTATCTTTTTTCGATTTACACTTTCAAATTAGTTTATCTGTGAAATTTAATAACTAAAATCCGAAAGAAATTTCTGGATAAATATTAAATATTATATTAAATTGTATATGCATTTAGAACTCAAACACAATTAATTTATAATTGTTTTTACATTGAATTAGTTAGCCTAATAAATAGGGTTGTAATAAATTGGAAGGTTTATCACATCAGGGGCTGACTGGAATAAATAGACTATAGAATATTTATTAGGCTAACTAATTCAATCTAAATTAATGTTGTAAGCACGAAGCATAATTTAATATTATAATTTTTTTTGTCTATACAGTATTTTACTTTTAATTGTTGACAATAAATTGTTTCAGAAAATTCATAATTTTTTATATAGATTTTATTTCTATGAGCGTAATCATTTTATTTTATTAACAATATTCTAAATGTTATTGCATCATAGTATGCGAGCATGAGAAATCTTTTTATCTATCTTTACAAAATGAATATTTATTAATTGATTATAAATAATTTTTATTCAATAATTATATTAATTTATAATTTTTATATAAAGTGAGTTATTAATACTTTATATAAAATTAAGAATTAAATTAAATAAGTTGATTAAATTATTTAAATCAATTAAATTAAATTAAAATTACTTAATTATGTTTAAATTAATTATTTATATTTGATTTTAAATATTAAAATAATATTTATTTCGGACAAATTCATTTTACTTGCTTAAATAAACTAAAACGAAACTTAAGAGAGATGATAATATTTCAGTGCCATTCTTTCGTCTATTGCAGAATACTTAAATGCTTAAATGATATATCTAATTATTCTAAATATTCAACAGAAAAAAGCATAATTAAACATTGAATCTTTCTTCTCCTAGTTCCTCCTTTCTCAAATATTTTCACAACTGATTAAACATTACTTTGTATTTAAAATGCCAACCATACAGGATAAAATTCCTTATTTAATAAAAGATAGTAATGTTTTTAAATTTTAATTTAATGTAATTTAATATAATTTATATTTGACTTACTTTACATGAAATATAAACATCTTATTTGCAAAAATATTTTAATAAATTTTATTGCTTCTTACTATAAAATCTACTTCTTATATTATATTGACTAATTTCGTATGCAAATGAATAACAACATAAAAATTATAAAACAATAAAAAATATTTTTTTTATATTAAATAAATATAAAACAGTTTAATCTTAAATTTTGTTAAAATTCCTCAGCAACAACTGACATTAAAACAGTTATTTGTTGCCGAGGCAACAAATCACTGTTTTAATGTTTTATTAACAAACAAGTAACAAGCAGGTTTTGGCATTACAGTACACTAAAACATATACATATATAAATATACGAAAATTTACTACTTAGAAAAAAATAAATATATCAAAAATCAAGAATTATTCGATATACTTTATTAACATTTTAATCTTAGTTTTTTTTTATAACAAATACAATATATACAGTAATTTTTATGAGTGGCAATCGTTATTTTTGTAACACTGTTGTAAACGAACAAATGCGCAAAATCTATATTTTTTTTACTACTTCGCATACGTGTTCGACAATACAATTGTCTCGTACTAGTTTCAGATTGCTTCCGACAATTATATTTCAGAATACTTACAAGATACTGTCAGTTATTTGCGATTATCTTAAATATTTCATGGTCTCGACTGAAAATAATGAAATTTTACATACTTGTATGTTTTTTCCTATCTGCTACTGCCAAAAAAAGAGGTAAAGATAATGATGATACTTAGTATTTTTTTATTTCAAATAATCTTTTCTCATAAATATAAATTAATATTAAAGTATAGATATTTAATCTCATTAATTTAAATTTCAGTTATCTTTATATAAGCAGTTTACAATGATATTTTTATGCGTGTTAATTAGTCTTTATTTGATTTATTTTAAACTTTGTTGTTTTAGCACATCTTAAAAACAGTTTGTTTTTTGTCGATTAAATTCCTAATATTGCTCAATAGCTGTCTAATAGTTTCGTGTAACAATTATTAGATAAATGTAAATAGAAAATATAGATTATTACTAAATTGAGAATGTTTTAACATGTCTTAAACATTCCAAAATAATTAAGGCATTTATTTTTTCAAGCACCTTTAAAAAAGTAATACTTACACAATAGAAATAAAAGCAAATAAGATGATGAAGTACAGTACTTAACCGTGTTTTCGATTATAATTGAAATGTTTTTATGATATTTATTAACAACTCCTGTGGTTTTTGTCGAAATTTTCTGAAATTTTGCAGGGGATGAATTGTTTATTAAGGGTTGATGCTATTAAATTTTGATGTTTAATGGTCGAAAGGGTGGGAAATAATGGGGTTCGTGTGTATCTCCAGTAGGGTGGGACTTAATGACGATTTTACTCGTTATTAGCATTTACAAATTTTTATAAAACTCATCCCAACCTTCAAAATTAATCTTTCTGCCATTTTATAATTGTTAAAAGTATTTAAAAATTTTTTAAATAAAATATGATAACGGCGTAACTAAAAGTTTAATCTGTTGGGAAAGTTTAGCATCTCGTTGCTGTTTTATTCTTTACGGGCTGTCCTGCTGTACAGTACGTTCTGAATATGTTCGCATCCCTCACTACCCGTACATTTCATTTTAGGATGGGCCAAATCCATAATCGGAATAAATGCTCTGTGATGCTTACAGGGCGGAATGAATCGAAAATTAAAAAATGTAAATTATTTTATATTCTACAAGTCTATATATTAAGTTTTATTTACGTGCGTATTATTTTGTGTAGTAATAATTTTCATATTTTGTAACTTTTAGCTTAAAATAATCTATAGGATAAATCAGGGTTAGATGTTGAACCGGATTACATGGTTAAACCATGTAATTACTGTATAAACTGAAAGTTATCGTTGCATATTGTGCTAGATGAAAGTCATGCTTGCTGTCTTTACCGTTTACGCGCAATTGCTATAAAAAATAAATGAATAAATCGAATGTTTCTGTTTCTGACTTGCATAATTTTTACACGTGTTTATGTTTACTGTAGCCTCGAAAATCTTAAGTTTAGATTATCAGACGACTTTTGTTTCTTGTCTTTAATAGAGTCTTTAATAATGAGTGTAATCTGTACTCGATCAAAATCAACAGAGCTGGTTTTTGCAGAGGGCTTATCCATATACTGTTCATTAACTTCTAAGGATCAGATGGCGATTTAGCAGAAAATTATACAGGATGTTCGGAAAGTCACTATTCACTTTTCTAATCACATTTTCGCATTATTTCGAAAGACGTGTGATCCCCACACTCATCAGATATATATCCACGAGTCTTTTATCTATGAAGAGCATCTGTGTCGAGATCGTCCGCGCATGCTGTTATCGCTACTTCAGATAATGATAACAGCAATATTCATTCAGTCTATTTCATGCGAGCAACTGATAGCGGTGTTTAGAAACAAAAGAAGGATCCAAACCTGTGTTGATGCTAAAAGGGTACTTTGTATTTTGTACAAAGTACCCATTTACTTTGTACAAAATACAAAGTAAAAGGTACTTTGTATTTTTGAATTTGTTTTCGAAAAACATTATTATTTTGCTCGTTGTTGTTTTTTGGTATGATAAAAAAAAATACCAGTTCTGTCAGTTTTTTTTAAATAAACTTTATTTTCACACTCACAGCTTCCAGAACTTTTTCTTGAATCATGCTGGTAAATCATTTTGTACTAAGGCGAATTTTCTTCCAAAAAAACAGGAACCACATAACGATTGTTTTGCCGAAATATTTTATTTTTCGACGCTGCCACCTTTTACAAATGTTTATTTCGAGCCATAAAAGGATGCTATCAAAGAAAAATAAAATATTTCGGCAAAACAACTGTTGTGTGGTTTCTTCTGTCTTTGAAAGAAAATATATAACGACGATTAGAAACGTTTAACACTTTCAAAATTAACTAAATCTTTATATTTTGTCCATTTAGCTATGATAACCCGTTATTAGTTGGGTTATCATAGTGTTAATCATTGTAACTTTTTTCCTGACTCTTTCAACCCTGAGAGCACGAACATGACATTTTGTCATGTTCATGATGGGTTCAGCCAAGCCCATCATCTTCAGATAATAAGCAGAACCGTTAAAATATTAAGTTGTTATTAATAATTAAAACAGTAACACTTTTTCTATCTCTACAAAAGAATCGAACGGCATTACAAATGATTTTATTTAAATATTCTACAATTTAATTGCATTTACCGTGATATATTAAATTAAGCATACTGATTCAAATATAATGAAGATTAGAAATATTTAACATGATAATTTAACGAAACTTTTAATTATTTTTAGATGGAACTGATCCACAAGAAAACGTTACAGCAGAAGTCAGTTCATCAGTTTCATTACACTGCAGGATAAAAAATTACAGAAATTATGAAGTAAATTTCTTGCATTTTTAAGTTTTATTTATGAATTTTAGTATTCAATTCATATAAATTTAAGTATAAAATAATAATTAATTTACTAATATATTGAAAACTTTAACAGGTGATGTGGATGAAGAATTATTCAAAGCTATTAACAATAAATTTTGATACTTACACAAATGATTCAAGATTTCGTGCCGAGTATGAAAATCATACAAATGACTGGATTTTGAAAATAAACAATGCCAAACAAGACGATTCCGGAAATTATAAATGCATAGTAAAATCCAATCCGAATTCTTATTACTATGTTAATTTAACAGTTCTCAGTAAGTTTCCTTAAATGCGTGATATTCAAAATTTCTTTATAAAAATATTAAATAAATGGCATTATGTGAATAGAGTCTATTGTGTTTAGATAGCATAATCATAAAAACGTCGATAGTCTTCGAAAGAATAAAAATATTTCTAATATTAAGTCATATGTTTGTCAAAAAATTGAATTAATCATTAGAATAGTTGATATCGAATGATCATGCTGTCAGTTAAAATAAAAATTTCTGCCTGCTAATTTTTGTACATTTAGAAGTAAAGTATCTTCAGTCTGCTCCTAGTATTTTCTTGATTCCATTCGTCCATTTATGAATACTGAACATAAAGAAAATAGAGAGCACAATCTTCATGTCTCTATTCTGTATTCAATTTGCATATACGCTATCTTTGTGTATTTCAGACGTTTTCTATATTTTAATGTAGAAATTTTGAATAAAAAATGTTGGAATATTTTTAACTTTTGATAAAACCTGTCATAATAAAGGACTCCACGAGAAAGGAAACGTTGAAACTAAAGCATTCGTTCTTCGAAAATTAGCTGTATATTCGTGACCTACTCGAAACTCTTCAGATTTACAGTACATTTGAGAGAGTTGTATTAACGCTTTCTATCAATTTGGAGTCAGCATTAACTCTTTTATTATTTCATTGACAATTATTATTGACATCTACATATGCTGAAAATTCCAATCCTAAAATACCTTTCTTTTTAATATTAATATATGTCTATTAAGCTACTACCACCCGTGGAGTGCATAGAAAAATTTATTTTAAAAAATTGCCGGGACGAATTTACTTTTACAAAGAAAAAAATATAAAGTAAATTTGTCCCGGAAATTTTTTAAAATGTAGAGGAGAAGGTGGTATTATGGAACCCCAATACATTTTAGTGAATTGTAAACAAGGTATCATAACTACATTCACAGTTTTTTGTGCGAAATGTACTGGTAACTAGTAATCTAAATGTTCCTAATTGGATCTTTCGCTAGTGTAATTATAAGTATGGTTTTTGAAGGCTTTTGTACAAAAAGTCCGAAAGTAGGCTTAGAGAAAATCGGGTGGTAATATGGAACCTTACTGTATATTTTCAAAAAAATGCTTTAATGTAGCCAAAAACAAATAGGAAAG
>NW_019385297.1:275479-283567 GCF_000671375.1 Centruroides sculpturatus | reverse complement strand
AAGCAAAACATGGATGCTTTTTTTCATATACATATTTTATAATAAGAGTTTTTATTTTATTTTATTTTTATTTATACATTTATTTATATATATATATTTCGTTCGTTATTTTGTTTTTTTGTATTTAAAAATTTTTGTTCTATTTTCTTTGTATTCGAAGAAGCTTAGCCTGATGATGGCCAATAGAGTTGGCTGAAAACGTTAGCTTTTCATTAAAAGTTTTCTCAGCAAATTAAGGTGTTGTGTTTTTTTGAGTTTACAAGCAAGTGCTGAGTGAGTGTAATATAGTTCGAACAAATCAGTTTTAATCTTATTTTCTTCTTGTGTCAATGGTATTCCTTTATATCTGTCACTGACTACAGACAGCACATCTTCAACATCTCTGCTTCTTTTCTTATCACAAATTAAACTATTATAGACCCTGATATTGTCACAATGCCGAGCTGAAGATTTAATCATATTTTTAATTTATTTAATTTAAAATATATGCTCTGCACTTCAAATTAGTAGTGGCATGCCTTTGTACACCATACTTTTCCTTTAACTATAGAGTCGTACCAGTCATCCATCTAACATGTTTCAGAGGAAAATTTTTGAATTGAAATAACGTGACTTACGGTTTGCATAGATAGTTAATCGTGGTTGCCTCCATCCATTGTTTCCATATGTTCTCTCGGCTTTCATCTATCTAGCTGTTTTCTCGAGATTAAGGAAGGACAGTCAGACAAATGGACGGACAAACGAATGGATGACAGTGCGAATTTATAGGTCTATAATTTTTCAAATTGCAGTCCAAACAGTACTTTTCATGTTAAAAAAAAATTCACTTTTTAAATCTGACTACGAGAATCAGTTTTTCTTTAATAAGGGTATAATATTCTTTTCCCATTTGAATTGTATCATTAGAATCTATCTTCAATTGCATTATCTGTTGAAAAATGTTTCAAATTTCACTTTTTTTTTTAAATTCAAATTATTTTTATGTATATTATTTTATAGATGAGATTTATTAATTATATGTGTTTTAGCATAAAATAATCACCGATCAATTGCTTAAAAAGTATTTAACTGATATGGAAAATAATCAATTTTAAGGTCCCCTACGGGGTGCAATTGTCCGAATAGTTGAAAGGTGAAGAAAATCGTATTTGGGCGTGATTTAAACCCCGAGGCTTGCCATTTACAATTTGCTCCCGTTTAATTAAATCGAAACATGCTTACAAAATTTCGTTAATTTCGCTTACAAAGGATTCAACTCTGATTAGTCGGTCGGAGGGGACAGTCCAGAGAAAGTTCCAATGTCTCTGTGGATGTAGACGATTGGTTCCTTGGTGATTTAAGTCTTATGAATCAATGACTCCGAAGCTCGTTTCGTCTGGTGAAATCTTGGATTACAGTGGAACCCCGGTTAACGACCAAATCGGTTAACGAACTTTTATTTTGCAAAAATTTTGTCTCTGATAACGAACGTAACCTTATTTTGTGTCAAATTTTAGTTGGTGTTAGGCATGCGCGAGTTAAGCATTGCTTTTCCATTTGTGCTATACTTCTTTTTTCAGTTTTGTGATTTATATACAGTACATGAGAAATTAGGATTGGCTAAGGTGTCGGTCCACAAAGTTACAACAAAGGAAATTCAAACTTTTAAAAGGCTGGCTTGTATTTTGAGTAGCAATGGTTTAGTAGAAAGAGCGACTTCAGAATAAGATGTATTTTTGCATATTAATTCATCGGACTTAAATCATAGAGACAAAAAAAAAAAAAAACAGATATTGTGGGAAAATGTCGCGTCATTGAGATACGAGCTTTTAAAGGGTTCTATCCTCGATTCCGCATTCCAACTGCATGACAACTTCCCTCGTCGCTTTCCGATTGGTCCACTCTTGTGTCCAGGTGACAATTCGGAAGCTTTCGGGTAGCGGAAGAGGTCGAGATAGACGCTCAATCCGATACCGATCGGATAGTATTCCTCCGAACTTTGAAACTTTTCCTCGTAATTCCAGCCTTATGTTTACCTTTTTGAGAAAAGGAATTTTTAATACTCTTCATAAGACATTGTCATTTTTATTTTCGAAAGGTGAAAGTTTAACGGTCCCGTAGGATATTCGTTATTCGTTAACATTTTAACAACAAATTTCGAATTCCGTCTGGGACCTTACTGTATAAATTAAGCTATTTAAAAACTTCGTGTTTTAATTTAAGCTTATTTTTTAGTTTAATTATATGAACATTAGATTCTAAAGTATTCTTTTCTCTTGATAAATTACATTTATGTTTTTTTTTTTCTATCGTTATTTTTTTCATTTGTTTTTTAATTTAATTGAAACACTGTTTTTTGTTTTCTCATATAAATGATGTGTTTTATTATCTTCAATGTTTTATCACGTTTGTGTATTATCTTTACTCTCTGAAATTTCATACGCATTTATTGTTACCAAAATCTTTTGATATGAGACTAATGTTGTCTAGTAACTACTGCATTCTGTAAATTGACTTTATTTGTCAGTTCATTTTGCGTATATCTTACATGCGATCGATTTTCCTGTGGCACATGTATTGTTCAATTTTATATTAGTAGGTTAACACGAATACATTTGTGTCCGTAATCATCAGACGAATAGAAGCACCAAGCTGGATGTATTACTCTGAAGAATCCGAGTTCGAATCCGGGGACTAATTCTTTAGTAAATTTTCATTTTCGCCTGTTGCATATATATCGAACCAGTTCCTCGCCACCTGTCCGCTCCATTGTGGATCTGACCCTATGATGTGTAAGAAAAATGAGATCTTAGTAACTACAGAACAGAAAGAGTTAAAAATGAAAAAATCTAGGAAAAATAAATTCTATTTAAATAAAAGATTCTAAATCTACCGTCCAATTTTATGTAGAATAAAACTAATTAGATCGAACTAAGTTAACATTTCGGAACATACAGGTAGTTGAATACAATTTATTTATTTTTAATATACGAATAACGTATTTTCTCATTTATTAAAAGTTTATTAATTCATCATTATTAAAAGTTTAAAAAAAGTTTAATAATTTAAGTATTTTTAACTCTGAAAAGAATTTATGACGCTTGGACAAAATTCGGTTAATAAAAAATTTATTTGTCTGATTTAAGAAAACACAACTTCAGAAAAGTTTGATTTAGATTTACAGAAAATTTTTAAGATACGTAATAATAATATTACTTTGTTTTTTATTTTTATGATTATAGCTTTCGACAGCAATCAATCAGCTAGAATATATGACTATAATCAAACAATATTTATTGGAAGTCCTCCTTCGTTCGATTCTCAAACTCCCAAAACTGTCACTTGTTACATAGGAGATACGGCAAAATTGCACTGTATTGTCAATAATTTGAAATATCACATGGTAATACTTTATTTTCTGTGTTTTTTCTATTTGTAAATTGGCGTAAACCTTTTTAAATTTTGTATTTTAGATATACTCTTAACTGTTCTTTTTGTATAGAACAGTTATCAATATTCCATAATTTTAAAAACTTGGCCTGTTGAACAGGTTTAAAACGTTCATTGCAGTTAATAAAATTAGATAAGGCATTGGTGTGGAGATTTTACTGTACCTTATGTATTAATATACCCTACGAAATTTTAATTTTATAACATAATTCGACTTAATTTTTGAAACTGTTTTCTTTAATTTATGACAATAAATCATTAAAAATTTATTTTATAGGTGATTTGGAAAAGAAGAAAGGATCATTCTTTGTTAACCGTTGTAAATAATAAAGTGATCTCAGATGAACGATTCGGAATTACAAATATTGACAACGATTGGATTTTAGAGATAAAAAACGTAAATTTGAATGACAGTGGCTATTACGACTGTCAAATCCCTTCTAATTCCACAACAATATATCCAGTTAAATTAATTATTTTGGGTAAGTGTAATTATTTGAATATTTTGAAAATTTTTATATATTGTTATTTAAGAATTTAAAAGATACTTATTTAATATAATATTTTTTAATTCACAGATTAATTTTTTACAGAAACATCTCTGCATGAGATTTCTTCTTGATAGACCTAACAATATTATTATATAGTCAAAATATCGAATAAAAATTTAATTGTTTAATTGTAATTTATCATTTAAATTGTTTTAAATTTAAATAATAAACTAATTTTCAAATTTAAATATGTCTGTTTTAATATTAATAAGAATAATGCTGAAAGGGATTTTATACTTTTGGTGTCAAAATGTCACCGATCAATATACTTTTCTAGTATTGTACTTATAAACAGCCGGGAAAGTAAATTAATAAAATTATTTCTTCTGAAGATCGAATCAAATGATTATACTTAAGCGGATATTCTAATTTCTTAGTTATTACCCACAATAGAAATAAACGTTTAAACACTACTACTTTTTCTTGTATCGAGTGTTGACTTTAGCGGTTTTGTCTTATGCCAGATAGCAATAGAAAGGGTACAAAACTTCTAAAGTTAAAAATAAAATTGAAATTTAAATCAAATCAATTGAAACATAATATTTCTAAAAGTGTGATAAAGTACAGTACTTGTTATCTGTTTTGATTGATTTGGTTACATTTCATGCATTTATAACACTTCTTCTAAAGTGTTAGTTTCGGTTGGCGGTGACCGAATATTTTGCCTTTAATATATAGGCTTATATAGAATAGATATATATAATATTCTCGTAATATTATCTTTAATATTATATTGCATTGTGGGCATTTTTATGCATGACATGTATCTAAAAAGGTAAAAGAAAGCTCGCTTTGTTTTGGGGGTCGGGAACGGATAAATCCGTTTCATATTGTTTCTTATGAGAAAATTTGTATCGGTTTTAGAATTAATCGGTATTCGAACAACCATTAGGAAAGAATTAAGTCCGAAAACCGAGGTCTGACTACTCTATTTGTCTTAATGTGACATCTTTCTCAAAAATTCTAAAACACAGACTAAAATCTCTCAATTGGTGACCATCTCCGAAGCACCTTTTCTGCTCTCCAAAACGGCATCAAAAGTCGCCTAATTAGCGATTTTTCACTAATCTTCCAGCACTTAACTTTTAATACTAATGTCAGGGGCAAAGTTGGGTCGATTTTAGGCTGTAAAAATCGAGTAAATTGAGATAAACGCTCAGTCTATATTACATTAATTTGCAGGTAAACAAATAGGCAGTGTTCAATACAATTGATTAGTTTGAAATTAAAAAAAAATCGCTGGGACTCAGATCCGACGTTCCCATTAAAAACTGTTAAATGTTAATTAAACTGTAAGTAATAACGACATATGGCAACAGCATATAAACGAACTGAGAAAAAAAAATATTCAATTTCTTCCATATTTCGAAACCGTGTTGTATCTTTATATCTGTTTAAAAAACTGCAATGTAGCACAGTAATCAACACATGGCATAACTCATTCATTTATTCCAGCTTTTGTTGATCTGTTTAAAAACTGCAATGTAGCACAGTAATCAACACATGGCATAACTCATTCATTTATTCCAGCTTTTGTTGAAACGCGTTTCTATACACGTTTCGGGCTCCGTTTTTGCCCCTCCTCAGTCAACTAAAACATATAAAAACCAATTATATACATATTATAACCCGACATATGAATTAAAACCACAAAAATAAAAGTATATTTCTTTGGTATATACAAGTAAGACACAACATACCATTTTTTAAAAAATTCCTTCTCTGTATGTATTTTTTCCGAACGGGAATCATACTCTATATACTTGATTATTTCAGATACCAGGTTGAATATTTAATCTCACTTCTTCACGCCTCAGACATAGACTGTCTTATTTAAACTCTACTATACTTTGAAGACTATAAAGAACAACACCATTAGTGTACTCAACATGTAGGTATTAACAGTATACGGGATTCTCAACAAAAGCTGGAATAAATGAATGAGTTATGCCATGTGTTGATTACTGTGCTACATTGCAGTTTTTTAAACAGATAAAACAAAATATTCAATTGTTAAAAGTTCTTAAATACATTTTTCTAACAATAGATGGCAGCATATGAATTTGTCAACCTATTTACCTGTATCGATGTTTGTTATGTTTCTGAGCACTTTTTAATTTTTTAAGAATGTATCAGGTATATATACTNTTATCCTGTATGTATAGTCTCAAGAAATATATTTTTTGTAAAAGAAAAATTTATATTTCTATAATATTTTATAGGATTTAAATTGATAAAGACGTATGTAGCTAGTTTCGGCATTTAAATAACTTTATCCTGTTTATCCATTATAATATCAAATTATATACTGTAAAGACTATATTTTGACATTTTCAGCTCCCGTGTAGATATTATAATGAGAAATGGGATTGAATCAATCCTTTGCTTTGATTGAAAAAATATTGTTATTTGTACCTGTTTATTTTTTAGAATCGATTCAATTTCTCTAATTTCATCCGCAAGTTAAATCGTATATTAAGTCCTATTAATAGATTATAGTCGCAATAAACTAATATTAATAAAATAATATTTAAAAAACTAGAAGCATTAATTAAAGTGTAATATATTATAGTAATTTTAGTTTTATTCTTTCTTCTAGAACCGAAGATTTCAATCGATGGAAATTCTATTTTGTTTCTCAAGGAAGGAAGTTCATTGGTTCTAAAATGTATAATAAACAAATTTATACAAATTCCAAAAGATATTCACTGGTATCACAACCAACGTATAATTATTGAACAAAGCAATCAAATAGAAATTACAGATGAAACCTATAATAAAGGCAAAAGGGTGGAGTTAATTAGAAAATTACAAATTCGAAACGTAACAACAATGAATACAGGAAGTTACACTTGCCGCTCTTCGAATTTCTCAAGTAATAGTAGCGTCATGGTTCAAGTTTTTAACGGTAATTAAGTTTTTATTGATCTAAGGAATTGCTAACTAATTAATAAATATATTATTTATCATTTTAATAACTTTCTATAAATGTTGATTTAATTATAAAATTAATTATTAATTTAAAGTTATCATTAATAAAATGATAGAATATGAGTAGTCTTCGAGCGAGAACTTAATTAACTTATAGATATTACATAATTTGTACTAAAGATAAGTTGTAACAAAGAAAAGTGATCATGTAGCCATGTAAATTTAATAATTATTACAGATGGGCGAATACTATCTGCAAATACTCGAACACTAGAGAGTATTCAAGATTCGAGACGTCAAATTTTACGTTAATAAAAATAAATTCGAATACTATGAATACCTCAAAAGTATCCAAGAAAGTAACTAAATTAAAAATTGAAATATTTTGATAATTAATAAGTACTTTTAATTAACATGTGAATTACAATTGTATTATGGATGACCTGATAAACTATATTTATTATCATAAGTGTTTTTTAAAACAATGTTTTGAAGTTCGAACAAAAAAACACAACACCTTAATTTGCTGAGAAAACTTTTAATGAAAAGCTAACGTTTTCAGCCAGAAGGGTTAGGAAGCTTGAAAAGGCTAAGCTGAGTAATGCATTACCTTTTCTCAAAAATTGTCGAAATCCCAGTCCAGGTATGCCAAGATTGTTTGCTTTTGCTAAGACCCATAAAGAGGGTAAAGAAATGAGACCTGTAGTGGAAAGGTGCAGAGGACCAACGTTTATTCTTGAAAAGAGATTACATAAGTTTCTCACCTCGCACCTCGAGAATAATATACATGTGGCGCATGATCCAAGAGAAGTGGTTAATGAGATACAAGATCTAGTTTTAATGGAGGATGAAATTGGAACAGTGATGGACGTTTGTATATACTTTGATGCAAAAGATATGCATCCTTCTGTTAATTGCATCTGTATGTAAAAATGTTACTGTTAACTATTTGTATTCCTCTGTAAATATTGTTTTAATAAAGGCGATGCGGGCGCCCATGGGGTCCTGTGGGGGCCTTATGGTTGCTTATTTCACACTTTCCTATCTTCCTTTATTTCCTCTGCTCTCTAACTCTTACTTTCTTTTACTCTTCCTTCCTATTCATACAGGGGTAAAGTTTGCACTAAATTGCAGATAGCCCCTCTTGTCTTTTATTAGAATAGAATAGAATAGAATA
>NW_019385297.1:250718-269571 GCF_000671375.1 Centruroides sculpturatus | reverse complement strand
TCGACAATTATCGAGAACTGATCTTTGGATATAATACTTGGATATAAGTGAGAGTATGTATTATAGGCTTACTAATTTATTTGTGCATATAATTATCTAGTCCTAATTTCGAAATATGTTCTTATAGGGTTTATAAGCCTGTTATTTTGACATGTCTACTCTAATAGTGCTATTACGTAGAAATATATCAAAGACGGAATGGAGGATTTTAGAAAAACTTTAAGAATTTGTTTTGTTTATTATAATTAGTGTTTATGTGTATCGTTGTACTGTAATTTACTTTGTTTTAGTGTTAGAGAAAGTAGGTCACACATTAGATTGGTGACGTAGTGTGTCGACTTTTTCAGACTGCATCGGAGCCTCTCAGGGAAGTGTCTTTTACAGTAGTTATGGTTTCATTTCTGATGAATGCCAATGATGAATATTGTTTTAAAATTAAATACCGGTGATTTAATATAACATATGTAATAAATCTGAAGATGAATATAAAAAATATTTTTAATTTTTTTATTGTTTTGTTCTTTCTTAAAATTTTATTTATATTTATTATACGTAAATTAAGTGTATTTACCAAATGCTAATATTTTAAACCGCTTTAATATTTGGGTGTAAATTTGAACAAAAAATTTTAAAATAAAATAAAAGATATTTGAAATTTTCTTTTATTTACAATGATTACGTCACTTCTACAGAAAGTAGAACACGAGACGACCTTCACCTACTTTACAATCCGGGGGGGTAAGGCCGCCAGGCGTCGTAGTTGTAAACACAACAGCCGTTACGTCATCTACAAGCGTGGATGAAATCCGTTAATTGTCATTTACATTTTCTTGAATTTGATTCGCTGGTTAGAAAAAATCGTCATGACTTAAATGCATGAAACTTTAAAAAATTATATAAAATTGAAAATAAATTGAAAACTTTTGAAAAAATTGTAATGGATAGAAAATCACAATACAATTTAATATAAATTTGAAAAAAAAATTTAGACAAAAATTACCGCGAAAAAAAATTCACATAAAAAATAATTATGTGACAATAAAGAAGAATTTTTTCTTTACTAGACGTAACTATCTAAAAATTTTTTTTTCGGAATAGAACCGAGAAAAACGCGTGGGAAAATTCTTAAAAATTTTCCCACGCTTTTACTCCACTACTAGGGAAAGCTCAGCGGCTAATTACTCCACTGCTGACGGGTTAATGATGTCTCTAAAGTTCAGCGAATTTTTCGCAAAAAAAAGAATTTATCAGGAAGCACGCGAGCGCCATTCGATGACAATTTCCACGACGAAAACAAGCTTAAGCAACGGCGTTGTCGAACGGCGCACACTCGGTAAGTAATCTTGCAATTTTTGTTTATAGCATAGTTTATATGGATTATTCCGAAAAAATTATACGTATTTTGAAAATGTTGAGTCGAATTAGTCTAGAATCGATGTCTCATCTCATCAAACTAAAGTAGAACATCGATTATTTGTCCCCCGATTAACCGTCACCTCGGTTAACCGACCGTCCTAGTCGGCAAATTTCAAATGCCCGCTAGTGATGTGGCGCTACAATATTTGGCTATGTCTTGGCTACTTTAATATTATTTTTACGTGTTTTAGCTGGCAACACTGGATCGATCATTAAAGGGAGCTAGTATTTAAACGAGGCTTAATTTTCTAAATTTTAACGATACGATAGCGACGATTATTATTTTAAAACAAATTTTTGTTAGGCTTAACATCGATGAAAATTCGACGCGAAGTAGGTTAATAGCAATATACTAATACACTAATTACGTGAGATATAATAATATACTACACTAATAATGGATTTTTTCATACTTTTTGGTTATCCGACCAACCCCAGTCCCCAATTGAGTCGGATAATCGAGGCTCTACTGTAAATCTTAAAGAAAAATTTTAATATTATCGTTAAAATTTTAACGATATTATAGGAAATTATATACTTAAAAATTATCAGTACAAATAATTATGGTTTATGAGCCGTGTGTAGCCTACAAAACCGTGAGACAAAAGTAGCTGGAGATTTTTCCAAAGCATACAAAAATTTTAAACGCTCGTTATGGTTTCAACTCTAAACATATCATGTTACATTCGTTAAAAACAACAGAAAATCTGTAAGTCTGTTTTTATCAATTTAAAAAATTCTACGTATTTCATTTGTTTAAAATATAACACAAAAGTGGCAAAAAGAAAAAAAACCCCTGTAATTGGTAAAAGAAGCTCTCTCCGAGGTTATATGGGGTCCAGGAAATCCCCGGGTCCCTTATGAACGTTCGAAGGCCTTGAATGCCTTTATTATTACGCAACGCTTACTTATATAACGATGCAATGGACATAAATTGTCACAAAGTAGTAAATATAGTTTTATTCCAGTTTTGTTTTCGACAAGTTTTACTGTACTTTATGTATTAATATACCCTACACAGTTTTAATTTTGTAACATAATTCGCCTTAATTTTTAAAACTATTTTTTAAAAATTATGACAATAAATCATTAAAAGTTTATTTTATAGGTGATTTGGAAAAGAAGAAAAATTCATTTTTTCTTAATCGCTGTAAATAATAAAGTGATCTTAGATGAACGATTCGGAATTACAAATATCGTGTGTAGAGGGGCAAAATAATGTGAGGGGCAAAGTTGGGTCGATTTTAGGCTGTAAAAATCAAGTAAATTGAGATAAACGCTCAGTCTATATTACATTAATTTGTAGGTGGACAAATAGGCAGTGTTCAATACAACTGATTACTTTGAAATTAAAAAAATCGCTGGGACTCAAATCCGACGTTTCCATTAAAAACTGTTAAATATGAATTAAACTGTAAGTAATAACGACAGATGGCAGGCAACTTCATATAAACGAACTGAGAGAAAAAAATTATTCAATTGTTAAAGTTATTAAATACATTTTTCTAACAACAGATGGCAGCATATGAATTTGTCAACCTGTTTACCTGTATCGATGTTTCATATGTTTCCGAGCACTTCTTAATTTTTTAAGAATGTATGAGGTATATATTTATATATAAATATTGCAATTTTATATACATTTTTAAAGAATGAAAAGTCGTTAAGAATTAAGCAATGAACTTTTTTAATAATGTAAATGCATACGTAATATTAACGTTTATAAACAGACACGCAACCCTATCCTGTAAAGGTGTCTCTTCCGCATAGCGAGAATGAGTGTAGGTTAAGCATTCCACTTTTCCAACAGCAATAAAGTATACGGTAGAGTTTCTCAAACGTGATCCCGGCTTTTTTTTTAACCTGGGAAATATCCCGTGAAATCCCGCAATTTTTTTAAAAAATTCACTTTTTTCTTATTTTGTGTTAAAATTGAAGCAATTTTGCAAATAGAAAGTATAATTATTGATCCATAAACTGTCAGAATACATTTGTATTTATTATTTTAAGCCCGCTAATTAGTTTTTTAAAATTTTTGCTTATTATGGCGTGTCACAGATTGTCAATAATCAATACGTATCCTATTTGTGACCGGACTCTGAAAAATTTTTACTTGTCATAACCTGTAATAACTGGAGTAATTGCGGTTACGCTGTCTTAATTTTTAACCATGCCCTGTATCTTCGATAACTGCCTAACGCCAGGTTGTGCAAATTGGGCAAGGATGCAAACGAGTACGAAGTATGCAAGTATGAAATATTTAATGAATATAAGTTTTTTCCATTTCTTTTAATTATTTGGATGTAGGGAATATATTGGAAAATGAACTATATTTATAAAATGCTGACAGTTGCACGAACTACTCCCGTAGCCCTGCATTTTAATTTTTGTTGTTACACAACACCCCTTTGGGATTGGGAACCTCTCAATAAATAGTTACTCTTACGCTACCGTAAATCGAGCACGTTTAAATTTGAATGTTTTTTTTCCGTTTATTCACTATCTTTGGTGAGGACGATATAGAAAGACACTTTCTAGTCTAAATAAAACCAGTTAGACTGAAATTTAATTTAAGAAGATTTAAAAAATTAAAATGCAGTTTTAGCGTTTGTTTGTTATAACTGGAAGACTTGATCTTCAAAGCGTGGAAAAGATAAAGGGAAAATTTTGTATAGATTTGTCAAAAATAATGCATTTAATATGAATTTGAAAAAAATTTTAGCAAAAATTACAGTGAAAAAAATTTACAAATAAAGAAGTTAGGTAAGATTCAAGCTCCCAATGTGGTGGGTGGCGATCCTCCAAATTGTAGATCCCCTGTGGGAACAAATAATTTTTAATGAATCATACCACTACACGCGACCCTTTACTATATACAGTAATACCCCGACTTACGCTACCCCGACTTACGCAAATCCGGAGTTACGCGATTTTCAAATCTCGTCAATTCGTCTTTTGTTTGAGCGCCACGCAACTCTTAATTACTCATTTCCCCCACACTATTATTCGGCTTACATGTTCGGACGTGTTCGACATATAGCTACAATTTATTTTGTGTTATTTGTATGTATTTATATACAAAATTATACCCCGACTTACGCGAATTCGACTTACGCGGTTATCGCTTGGTCCCACCTATCGCGTAAGTTCGGGGTATTACTGTATATGCCTCCGAAAATTACTCGGTTAAATTTTAACTATGTGCACCGTCATGGCCGTCCATGTGCAATCTTTGACAGCAAGCATCATTTGAATTTAATGTAGGTGACGCTGTTGCAGTGGCATGCCGTGATATCTGATGATAGGGAAGCTGTGTTTCTGTAAGAAGCCGACTTCCAGGGGCAATCATAATATGATGATCTATCTGTCGAAGATTTGACGTGTCTCTAGCCCACCCTGAATTTTCGCCATTGCCCGTGGATCGCATAAGAGATGCTGCGCCATTCGAGGTTATTGGCGTTGATGTAGCTGGTCCACCGTACCTGAGGGATACACAGAAGTGTTGGATTGGCCTGTATACTTGTGCAGTATACAGGGCAGTACATCTTGAATTGTTGACGTCCCTGTCAACAAAAGCGTTCCTGCAGACATTTAGAAGATTTGTGGCAAGAAGAGGACACCCTTCTGTTATTTATAATAATAACGGCACAAATTTTGTCGGTGCCGCCAAAATTTTCTCTGAGGTGGAACTTAAAGAGATCAAAGACGAAATTCTTGTTCAAGACATTACCTGGAAATTCATTCCTCCAGCTTCGCCATGGGGGTGGCTGGTGGGAAAGGTTGGTAGGATGTGTAAAGCAGATTATGAGGAGAATTTGACTTATGAATTTTATGAAGAGATTATGAGGAGAATATTGTGAAATATGACGAGCTTCGTTAACCTACGAAGAACTCTACACAATTATCTGTGAGGTAAAGGGTTTGATGAACTCTCGACCACTTACTACTCTCTCGGAAGATATTGAAGATTTAATTCCGTTGACTCGTAATATGTTTCTGCAAGGAGTAAAGGAAACTGGACTTCCCAATTTAGACCACATGGAAAAGGTAAATCTTGGGAAGAGATTCCGTTATTTATGCAAGTTGAGAAAAGATTTACGAAATAGATTCCGAATTGAGTACCTGGCGCAATTGCAAAACCCGAGAGGGGTAGCCAAAGGCACTAAAATGATTGCCGTGGGAGATATCGTCTTGGTTGGGCATGACAACCAAAAACGACTTGATTGGCCTCTGGCGAAAGTTATCGAGATCTATCCAGGTAAAGATGGATTGGTAAGAGGTAGCCAAAATAAAAACACATGTTGGATTTCTCATCCGTCCTTTTAGGAAATTGTACCCCTTGGAGATCTTTTCGGAGAATGGAAAGCATGCTATGCGAAACGAATTTCGTGGCAAGACTGCAGGCTCTACTGAAAATGATCGCGACGGGACCTATGATGAGTCCCGAATGACCTCTGCCGTTACAGAGAGTGATGTTGTGACAAACTCATCTGAAAATTATCGAGTCTCAAAAAGGGACAGATTCCTAAAGACTCCAAATCGACCAGATTTATAAACTGATTCGAACTCATTCAATTTATACTATATGTGTTTTGTCAGGTTTAAATTTAAATTTAAATTTAATTTGATTTTGACTTACAAAATCAAAGGTGGAAGGATGACCCGTTCATACCGCTAGATGGCGGGCGTTTTTTTTTTTTTTGTTTCTTATTATTATTGTAGAGAGTTGGCAACACTTAGAAAAGACGTTCTTATGTTCAAAAAGAGCGGGAAATAACGGAATTCTCTTCTAACCGAATTAGTTAATTTTTGTTTTGTGTGAATAAAATCGAAAGACAGATTTAGTGGACTTTCCTTGGTTGGAGATACGACCGGGAACCTGGCGTACGAACAAGACGGGTCAGGTGAGAATTACGAAAGTTAAATTAATCATTACACGAGACTAGGATGGGCCTGACTGAGGCCATCGTTATTCAAGGCCTGCTTGGAGGTCACAGTACTGGTCATTCATCATCAAAGCGTTGCTGATCATTTATGTTAAATAGAATATTTTTTTTTATCAAAAGAATTATTTTTAAAATTAATTTATCGAGGTAATATTTAAATGTTATAAATGTATTAAATAATTTTTAAGTGAAAAAAGTTTCATAATGAACAACACTGCATGATTAACTTTTAAAATTTATTTTATCAACTTTTTAAACAAATAAATATATCAAAAGTCTTGCAATTATTAATTTTTATCTTACAAAGAATATAATTTATTTTAAAAATCTATATTATTACATATTACTTCTGTAAATGTATTTAGAAAAATTTATATATAAAATAAAACAGAAATCTAACTTAATACAGTATATAAATATTTATTACTATTATGAGAATAAGTGCAAGTGGAAATGTGTAGGTAAAGTATTTAAAGTAATTAATTTGCAGATTTATTGTAAGTTTGTAATTTCCTTTTTCTTCCAGGTATATGTTTCAATGCTGATATTCTTGCATGACAATAATTATTTAAAAAAATATTTGAAATTATATTTAAAAAATTTTTCAAAAGAAAATATGGCATTGTTCCACAGATACATGGAACACTGACAGATACTAAATCAATTAGTTCAATTCTTTCAAATGAAAGTTTTATAAATAACTTTGTTTTTTGCACTGTAGAAATTGATCGTCATACTTAGCTTGTAATAAACATTGAAAAGGCTTATATAATTCAACAGTTAAAGTGAGAAATAAATCAGATGGATATGAAAGTCCTCCTCTATCAATTTCTTTAATATAACTTATAAGTTCAGGGTGTAAAATGTCAAATTCTAATTTTTTATCTAAACAGGATATTACTGATTTACACTTTTCACATGAAATTGTCTGTAATAATTTATGAACAGCATAACCAGCAGTAAAAACTAAAATTTTAACAGTAGACAAAGGAACTGTTATTATTTCACATTCAATTGGAACATCATCAAAACATTCAAAACAAATATCCATCTGTGATTTAAAGGAATGTTGCATACAATTTTCTACTTGAGCTGACATCAAATCTTTAATATGGAAATTCCCTATTCTCTCAGATTTTAATTTCAGTAAACTTAAAAATTTTAATTTTTTTTCACATTCTAAAACCTGCACAACACTAACATGATAATTACCACCACACATTTGGCGATATTGTCCAAACCTAGCTTCAAGATTATCTGTTTGGAACTTTCCCAAAAGTACAAACTTCAATGAAAATTTTTTAAACAAATATTCAATAAGATGAATCGTAGCATAAGTTGAATGTTTTAAAGCGAAATGTGTTTCATATGACAATCTTCCATAGTGTTGTTTCAAGTTAAATTTATCCCATGCATCCAAAAATTCTATAAAACAATTCAGAAATTTAATTTGCTCATCATTTTTAGTATATATTGGTCTGCAGTAAATATCTCTTAATTGTTTTCCCTTTTCTGGATGTTTTACATTCATTACATTCCACCATATTGCAATTCTTTCAATAAAATCTTTTGTCTGGATATAATCCACATTTTGTGCAAATTTCTGCAGAGCTGCAGCTACTTTCTTATCAAAAAGTTTTATTGCATATGAAACATTTTGCCTTTCCAATGATAAAGGATATAATACCTTTAAAGACAAAGATGGTGCAAACTTCACACTTTTGCCTTCTGCTCTTAATATCTCTTTTAGATGAAACAAAGTAGCAATGCATTTTGTTTCCTTTTGTATGTCAGGATAAAAAAATGTCTGGTTAGTATGGTGTATATTCAGCCAATTATTTCTAATTGATTTTAATAAGTGCACAGAATCAAATAGTAAGAAAATCAATTCCTCTGAGAATGGATTCTTCACAGATACTTTTAATTCACCACCACAAAAAAGAGTAAACATTTTACTCTTTTTTGAGTATTTATTCTGTTATCGGCAGGCATGGAAACAACTTGATAACCAATGCTTGCTACAACTTTCAACACTTGTTTTGTTCCAACAACTGCTCAGCTTTAAGACTGCAAACTGGATGTAATGCAGTAATATCTTTTTCTTTAGAAAATAATGATGCCACTAGAAATGCCAAAACACATTTAGCTTCTGACATTTTTTCATTTATTGCTAATCCATAAATTCTACCATCTTTGAATAATGACATGGGTTTTACATGTATTTCATCTAATTGTAGTATAACTATTTTATCTTTTGAGTTAAGGCATTGAACTTTTTCTTTAAGATATGTAATATGTTCTGTATTTGGATCAATCTCATTAGTAATGCAACTAGTAAAACTCCTCAAATAGGATGTATATGGTAATGTCAAAACATTACTATTCTTAATGAGCCTATATGAAGTTGGAGAATGAAAAAATAACATGGAAGCCCATATTAAAGTCTCAGAACTGTATCTTGGTTGTTTCGAACTAAATAAATATATCTGTTCACAGAGAAATGACAATTTTGTATTTGAAAATTCAAAAGAATCTTCACTCTCGGTACTTAAACATTCTAAGATCATTTGTGCAGCTTGATGCAGTTTATCTTTCATTTTTACTTCTGTTTTGTTATATCCTTGTAAATGACTCAATAATGCCTCAAATTTAGTCCATTAATCACACTTTTTTCTGATCCTAACAGCCGTTCAAAGTTTTTGTTATCCAATTGGGTTCCATTAAAATATATGCATATATCAAAATTTTGAAGCAATTTAATAGCATGGGTTACTTGTGGAATATCTGACATTGTAATTTTATATAATAAAACATATTCTGTATCAAATAAATACAACCAAGAATTTGCAACATGATTGGAAATACCATCTTCCAAATCTGCAAATGATTTAATGATATGTTTTTGGCACCATTCACAAAACTGTTGATTATCACGTTCAAATAATTCTTTTCTTCTGTCATTACCAGATTTTCTTTTGGCTGGAGGCTTATGTGAAAGGTAAGCTGGACAATTTGGAAATATGGAAGGATAGGCATCTTCAGTTATTTTTGGTTTCAATCTAGGAACTATTAACCATGACCCATCATCTATTTTTACTTTATCTTCTTTAATGATAAATTTGTCATCAAAATGTTTAATACACACAACACTGTTTTAGAAGGAGAAAAGTCATTACGTGGTATAGCGTTAATCCACTTACTAATCATTTCTTGACTTTTGGGGAAAGAGAAAACTGTTGTGTACTCTGTAGATGAGTAATTGCTTTTACAGCCTGTCACACAGCATCTTTGAGGCATCTATTATGTAAATACATATATTTAAATTCTTTTTAGTTATAATGTAAAATAATTAGTAACATATTCTTACCCATATCTACTATAGCACATATACAGTATATATATACACACATACAGTATATTACATATTATTAACTTATGTTATATCCAATTTTGTCCTAATTAAACTAGTTTATTCATTTCACTTAGAATTATAAGAAATTATTAATATTTTAACGAATGGGACAACTTAGATAACTTGATGTAAATCAGGGATTGTACCAATTGTCGAAATCTTATATTGAATTGCCAACAAGAAAATCTTACCATTATTTATAATATCCAATATATAAATCAAACTGACTTTATCCACAAAAAATATAATGTATAACTAAAATGTCTTTCCTTTTAAAGTGTATTTACGAATTAGGCCTAATTTGAAAATATTGAAAAATGGTCTACATAATAACTAGTTATGTACTTAAAATACCCTTAATTTTCTTTTTATATAATTAATAATCAAAAAAATGTCTTACCTTTGATAAACTAGATGAATATAAATAATATCCAATTTATGATGCCACTGGAACTGGATTATAAAATGAACTAGAAAGACAAGCTTTGATATATCCAACACCACGTTGTCCAGTAAACAACGAATGACCAGTAATTTGACGTCACAATTCTTTGACACGGTTACAAGCAAGCCTTGAATAACGATGGCCTCGGCCTGAAGCGATAGAGGGTTAAAACTACCCTACAATTGTGACGATCTCAAAAAAAAAAAAAAAAAAGAAACGAAAAATAAATGAAATAGAGGAGTTTATTGAATCCGTTCGACCAAATCAATGTCATGTATAAAGACACTATTTAAACACCGTTTATGGACGGCTACAGTTGCTAAATTTCAAATAACAGGTAGGTCTAGTACAGGGGTTGCCAAACTTTTTTGATCGTCGATCCCCTACACCAGTGTTTTTGAATCTTCTTGAATACGCGACCCCTTTACAAGATAAAAAATTCTGGTGACCCCCCCAGGGCCATATTAAAACTATATCAGTGATTTTAAAAACTATGTATTTAATTTTCTTTCTGTTGAGACAAATTATTGTTGATTAAAATGAAAATTTTACAAGAATCGACAATAACTTAATACAGGTAAAGTATGAAACTTCCTTTAATCATAACATTGGGCACAGGGAGCCGTTGACCTTTTTTTCTTTTTAGGATCAGCATTTTCAGCTTCTACTTTTTATTTCTTTTTTGAAATCAGCTCAACACTTTTTCGGCTATTATTTTCCCTGGCTACACCCATGATTGAGACCTAAGTATCGATCAGAAATCCAATTATACTGAAAAATAAACAGGTACAGTTTTCTCACTGAAATTGTAGCTTTTTTAATGTAGTGTAGGACCTACAAACACTTGTCTTTTTCTTTTACTAGTGACTCCCCCATGTAAGGCTTTGCGACCCCCAGCGGGTCGCGACTGACAGGTTGAAAAACACTGCCCTACACAGTGGTGTAGCGAACGTAACTGGCACCTGGGGCACGACACTTTATTGGCGTGCCCTCCCCTCCAGAAACACATATACAGTGGTGCCTTGTATAACATGCTTAATGTGTTCCAGGTGCATGTTCGTTAAGTGAAAAGTCTGTTATACGAAATGCATTTTCCCATGTTAAAACATGTAACCTCCTCAGACCCGAGAATTAAAAAATGTTTTTTTTTAATCAATTTATTTTAAAATTACAATATTTGTATTATAAAAAGTCCAATTATGAATTCAACATCAACCTTTGACCCTTAGTGTTTTTTAAGGGGCACATCTATTAAAATGGATCTTTGGGACTTAATTAACCAAATTATAGCAATTTGAAACTTAAAATTTTTAATGAATTTACTTGTTTTAAATAATTGAAAGAAAATATCAATTAAATAAAAATAAATTGTATAGTTCAAGGATGCTTCTATTTGTTATGAAAAGCCAAAAAAACAGTTTCTATCACTTGTAATACATAGAAATACATTGCACTGTATGCATCTGAATTTAGTTTTTTTCTTGCATCCTGGATTTCTGCAGCATGCACTGTTTTTAATATCACCAGCCAAGTCTGGAAGGTAAATTGCACCATTCACCCGAAAAGCTAGGGACAGAATTGGAACTATCTTTTTCTTTTGAGTTGGGGGAGATAAATCATCAATGTTCTCTGTTGTTTGAGTTGGGAAAAAACTGAAAATAAGCTCTTCAGCTAAACTAATTTTAAAGTCCATGAATTCAAGAATTTATTTTTTTCTTTTCCCAAAAAATATTCTGTCTTGCTTGTATTCCAACCAAGAGTTTGCTGTAGCAAAATCAAATCAGAAAAAGATTGTTTTAATAGTCCATTTCTTGGTTCTTGCCTTGATCCTGTAGTAGCTAATTGTTCTATCTAAGTCAACACCCCCATATTCATGTTGTATTCTCTTACAATTTGAGGATGTTCCACTTGAATAAACTTTTTTCTTTCTTAGACCATCTTCTGCACATATCTTCCTCTCCCACTCCTGATACAGTTGATGCCAAGAAAATGGCTTTATTGTCCATCCATTTTACAATAGCAATTTTAGCTTCATCATTAACAGATTGGTCAGAACTCCCTCGTCCTAATCTTTCTAGTGCTTGATCTTCTAAAAGCTTCACACCCTTTGGAATTCTGTTTTTCATTAGAGTACCAGTTCCAGCAATTCCTCTGTCATGTAAAACACTCAGCAGGCTGATTGTAGTAAAATATCTGTCAAAGTATATCTTTGTACCTGCTTCTAAGGTTCTACTAAGGTACAGTACAGCTGATTCTCCTAAACTAGCAATTTTTCTATCTATGTTGTAAGTAGGAAATGTTGTTTTAGCTTGGTAAATACAGAAATCAAGGGCTAATCCACTAGGTGCTGCTAAAACAAAGTTTTTTAATCCTACTGGATTTGGCTTCCTTGGCACATACTGTTTCAATTGTGACACACCAGTGAATGGGATCATTTGTTCATCAATACAAACACATGCTGGACAAGGCAATGCCAAGCATACATCTCTGAATTTATTAACTACTGGTTCAATTTTCCAGATTTTGTTTTCCTGTTTGTGGCTATCTTCAACTAGTCTGTCAACAACTGCTTTTAAATTTGATTGTATCATAAAATACCTGTCCATCGTCATTGCATTTGCAATAGTTTGCACTCGAGTAGCCCTTCCCCAATACATTCGTATCTGAGGATACCCGAGGATACTCATTAAAAATGTCATTCCAAAGAAGATTTTTATTTCTGAAGCTGACACATTCAGACTTTTACCAGATTTTTCAACAGATGTTAAATTTGTAGCTTTTGTAATTAATTCATAGAGTTTATCATCAGCATACAGTAAGAAATAATCAATAACAAACAAAACTTACTACTACACCTTATCTTGCAGCCGAAGTTTATTATTTCAAATGTTTTCGGTCATGTTAAATGACCTTACCTGCTGTACGATTGCACCCCCTAACGCCATGGGAAAACTGAAAGCAAGAGTCAAGAGGTTTGCCACCACTCCTTTAGCCAAAGAACTAGGCATCAAGAATGTAATTGTACAATCCCCGTAGACTCCAAGGCTTTTTGGATTTGCTAAAACCCATAAAAAGAACAAAGATATAAGACCAGTCTTTGATAAAGCATACGCTCCTACAATATTACTAGAAAAATGGGTACACAATTTTGTTCGGCAACATGCCCCTAACAATCCGTACAGCGTCAAGCAACCGTTAGAGATTTTAAACAAAATGGCTGATATTAACTCGAAGGAAGTTAAATATTTGAGTGTTAGACTATAAAGCCTTATATCCATCCGTTAAACTGGAACCATGTTTTTGTCATCTAAGGGATATACTACTTAGCAAGATCCCTTCTCCAGGAAGGAAAAGAAAATACATCTTAGAATTGTCGTACCTTACCATTTTCTCTGCGCTATTTAGTTTCAAAGGTGTTACCTATACACAACAAAAAGGGGTAGCTATGGGCAGCCCCCTTGCAGGTATGCTATGTGAAATGATACTAGCAACGCTAGAAAATGCACTGTTGCCGAAGTATGAGGTGCAAATGATAATGCACGTTCGATACGTAGACGATGTACTTATATTCTGGAATGCTAAACCCAACATACAGAGTTTTATAAAGGATATAATTGACAATAGATTTGGTCTTGAGATAGAGTTAGAGCAAGAAAACGATAAGACCATACATTTCTTAGATCTGTATATACAAATTAACAGCTCAGGAGGGTTTACTACTAAAGTCTACAGAAATCCCTCATATAACCCTACATTTATTTCTTGGATCTCTCATGATCCTCCAGCATATAAAATGGCAGCGTTCCGAGCCTTAATTGCAAGAGCTTATTCGCATTGTAGCAATACAAAAGATAGAACGGATGAATTGAATTATATGTATAACTTAGCCAGAAAGTACGGGATTAATGTTAATGCTATTATCAGCAAGAGCATAAAGCGCCTTAAGAAGAGAAGTTTACCTAATAATGAAGGAATTATAACGATGGATTATAACGCATCGATGACTAATATCTTTCAACGCATCGGAAAAGCCAAGAAAAAAAGAATCCTATATAAAAGAACCCCCACCACTTACCAGCTATTGTGATCCGATAAGGATGAAGTGGACAGAAACACACTCCCCGGTGTCTATAAAATCCCAGTTATGGACTCACGGCGACGTAATAAATTAATGTATATAGGAGCCACAGGAAGATGTATCAAGGACATGTTAGCAGAACACTAAGGAAATATAAGAAAGGAACAACCGTGCACGGCGCTGGCCACATACGTTTTAGCGGACCCGCAAGATGTCAAAGCTGAATGGGACCAAGCAAGACTACTGCAGGTAGTTCGAGACCGTAAACACTGGCATTACGTGGAAGCATGGCAGATTTGTAAAGCAAACCATAAAGGCCTTACAAACAACTTTGGAGAATCGGCAAAAATATTGGCAACATGGTCCTCAAGCTTAATAAAAAGCCTTAATAATCGAAGATTACTATGATACTATGCATCTTTATATTCTAAGCTATGTATTTATGCACATTGATCAGAGATGGTAAATCTATGTAATTATGATTTTTAGATATTTATATAATCTTTAGGATTGTTTATACTTCCGTTGCAATGTTAAAACTGACGTCATTAATTGCAACGATTATAGGCTAGTTCAAAAACATTCAAAAAGCTTGTTCGTTTGTACTAAGCATTCGATTTTTACAGTTTTTTTCTTTTATTTGATTTCTTTTTCTTGAGAAAGGTCATTTAACATGACCGAAAACGTTTGAAGTAATAAACTTCGGCTGCAAGATAAGGTGTAGTAGTAAGTTTTGTTTGTTATTAATAGTATGCAGTCTAGAATGAATTGAAATAACCAATAGGTTTCCAGTTATAATGACCTTCAGCATGATGACCTATAGCATTTTGACAGTTTGATGGGGGAAGCAAAGTTGCATCAAATGATGTAGAATTCTTTCAAATTTTTTGACACCTTCTCTTAGGTCCAGATAGACGAGATGGTCCAGGATGAGTATCATTTAAATCTTCAATTTCCTCTTTAGAAGATAAAGATGATGATTCTACTTGTAAAGCTGGAGGAGGGATAATTAAAGTCTCATCTTCATTTCTACTACCTTCACCAACATCCAAGTCACTATCATCCCCTAATTGTTCTAATTGTTTCAACAAATTGTCAGCTGATACAGCTAAAATGAAAAACAAACGATTGTTACTGGAGCAGAAATAAGTAAACAAAATGTAAGCCTAATGCAAACTTAGAAGCAGTGAATCCTGACATTTATTAGAATGGATGTTGTTAAATTTCCTGTATATCGATAAAAATGTATAAAAACATCATAAAATTAGATATAATATAATTAAAATATAACAAAATTTAATTATTTAAAATAATATATAGTAAAAGCGTAATATTAAGATTAAAAACGACTAATAATTACCTTTGTTCCTTCTGTAATGAAAACTTGTTGTTGACGCCGCCATCTTGAAAATAAAAAGTATAAAAACAATATTGCCAGATGACTGATGATGAAAAGTGAAAACTCCACTATAAAGAATTCCTGGTCTGAACTCGATAAAATGAACAGAAAAATATTAAACAAATAAAAACAAACATCTATTTTAATGGATGAGAGGTCGGAGGAGGATAATTCATTCCACAGCATAAAATAACCGTACTGTACCATAAAAAAAATGAAAATGGAGCAGTCACCAATTATACTGGGTAGTCAGATGTTGTGAGGAGGAGGTGGAGGAACACTTTCTTCACACATTCATACAGATACAAACTTTTTACACATTGCAGTAGGTCTCTTTTTATTGATTTTTAATCAGAGTCAGATCCAGGGCATGCAGGATCAACTCCTCTTGTTACATCCCTTGTTTTTTGGCAGCTGGCTTCTTGAAAAACAAGCCCAAGGTGGTCTGTTTCTCTCTCTTCTTGAACATCTGTCGGAAATTATGGGCAAAAGTATCATTGTAGAGATAATTGATCCTGCTGGCCTCAGCTGTGTTTGGATAATGAGTGTTTGTAAATTCCCGAACCTCTCCCCATTTGACAAGGAAGTTTTTGTCAACTTTCACTCCTTTTAATGATTTCTTGCTCTCTTTCAATTGAAATCACCTTTCTGTTTTTTTTAGAAGATATGATTTGCACAACACTTGAATAAATGTAAATACCCTGCACTGAGGTGATGTACAGTCGGGTAAACTTGCCTAATTCGTACTTCACTTATATCTCAACTCCGGTAATAGCTATTAGTGTCTTTAGTGGCAAAAAAAGTAAATAACAATAGGCCATATTACCATCTGACAGACAACACGCTGTTTCACTGCTCCCTGCAAAAATATTGAAAAGTAAGTTTGGGACCTCCCAGAAATGGTTTAGTAACTCTTCTTTACCATTCCTGGGATCTGAACGCTCACCCACGTGTTTGCCATGCATGGTGTCCCGTATGCCGGAAAGGGGGATCCTGGTAGTTGAGGGGCAACATAACGTCCCTAACACACTGCTTTGGCCCCTGCTTCGGATAAACGGGAGGCTCAAATCAGGCTCCGTTCGAGTCAATTGGCTGGTCGTTGAGTCATTCTTGACCTCGGCTTGGTGTCAACCGATCGATGCAGACCGGGCAGACACATCAGACAAGATGTGCTCTTCCTGACTGCATTGTGAGGGTATTGCTCCTGGGAAACCCTGGTGTGACGGTCTATGGGAGACTCCCATGTGCCGGCATCGCGTTGTTGGGCCCCGTGGTGGGTGGGGTCGTTAGGAGCTGAATTGTTTTGTCTAAATACAGATTCCAAAAATTTAAAACTAAACAGGGATGAGTTACCTCCAGTAACAACCAACGTTTCCATCACTGCAACCTACTTGATAGTTCATGCGACTGGTGATAAACCACTGTCAAAATGCTCTCCATTTCTTATTCAAAAAATATTTGAATTAACTATTGGGCACTTGAAAAAGATACAAAAATTGAGGTCGGGACCTGCTGGTAGAAACAGCCTCACCTCAACAAACAGTAAATCTATTGGCAACAAAAACACTTGGAGACATGGAAGTCACTGTCACCCCACACGGAAGTCTAAACTCATCACGTGGGGTGATAATCGAGATTGATCTGATGTCTGAAGACGAATCAGATATACAGATCAGTCTTTCAGATCAAGGAGTCATTGCTGTACGACGCACTTTCATTTGTCGTGATGGCAAGTTGATACCAACTAAACATCTCATTCTTACTTTCAGAAAGCCAACATTACCATCATTTGTTACTGCAGGATATCTGCGCTGTCCGGTTCATCAGTACATTCCAAATCCGCTGCGTTGCTTTAAATGCCAGCGATTTGGACATTCCCAAACATCATGTCGAGGCAAAAGTTTATGTGCACAGTGTGGAGTTGAAGGCCACCAGGGTACTGAGTGCACAACCACTCCATGCTGTGTCAACTGCAAAGAGGCCCATACTGCCTACTCCCGAAAATGTCCCACGTGGAAAAGAGAGAAAGAGATTCAGCGGGTAAAGACGGTGAATAATATACCTTACCCAGAGGGACGACGCATGGTCACTTTAAATTTACCAGTGAAACAGAAGACATTTGCTGCTGTTCTGAAATACGCAAAGACATGTGGAGTTCAGACAGACATTTCTGTTTCACCAAATGAATCTCTAACTCGCCATGAAAAATGTTTGCTAATACCATCTACCCGAACAGCAGAAAAGGAGAGCAAGAAGACCAAAACACCCCTACCTAAAACAGGGGTAGCAGCCTTCTTAGAAACGTGGGTTCTAAGAAGGCTGCTAAGAACCCGCTCAACAAACAAAAATTAAAAGCAGCCATCTCCAATTCTAAGAGATCAGAGACTCAATCCATGAGTGAGTTCTCTGATATCTCTGACGAAGAGAATAATATGGAGGTGACACATTCAACTTCATTTTCAAAAGGAAAATCCGCAGTAAAATTGAAGAGGGACACTTTTTCTAAGAATGCTGCCTCAAACACATAATGGATTATAAAATAATCCAATGGAACTGTCGTGGTTTTCGCAACAACTTCTCTGACATTAAACACTTGACATCATTTACCTCATCTCTCTGCGTGGCACCCCAGGAAACTCATCTGAAACCTGGAGAAAGAATTACTTTAAAAGGATTCAATCTCTACCACAAGGATGATGATAGCCACAACCGCGCCAGTGGCGGTGTGGCTATTCTGGTTTCAAATCGCATTCCATTCTTACTGGTACAAATAACAACAGAGCTGCAAGCTGTGGCAGTCGAAATTTCAATTGACATAACTGTCACAGTTTGTTCTGTATACTTGCCACCAGATGTCAGTGTCAATGAGAATGAACAGGATGCCTAGGTTGAACAGCTGCCAACACCATTCCTTCTACTTGGTGATTTTAATGGCCACAATCCTATGTGGGGCAGTCGCGACATTAATCGTTGAGGCAGAGCCATTGAGAGATTTATAGGTAATCATCAACTGTATCTATTTAACACTGGAGAAGTGACATACTTCCATGCCCCATCAAGAACGTTCACTGCCATTGATCTATTATTAGCAACTCCGAATCTGTTTTCAGCATTTACATGGAAGGTTGGATCTAATCCACTCTCTAGTGACCACTTC
>NW_019385297.1:235380-249065 GCF_000671375.1 Centruroides sculpturatus | reverse complement strand
AAAAATCTTGCCTTCACGGGTCTTGTTTTTATAAAGTTTACCACTTTAATAATTATATCAATCACAAGATTTAATTCAGGTGAAATATTTTTTGTAGCCAGGGCCTCCCTATGTATGACGCAATGTGTCCATTTTGCATTTGGTGCCTTGGTTTTAATGAGAGCTTGAAGTCCTCCATATTGCCCTGACATCGCGCGAGCTCCATCTGTACACACACCAACACAGTTCTCCCATTGAATGTTATTTTCTTTCATGTATGAATCTATGATCGCAAACAAATCACTAGCCTTCCCGGTATCAGTCATTTCTTTGCAAAATAACAAATCCTCACATACATTTGCTCCTTCCATGTACCGCACGTAACATATTAATTGAGCGTCGTTATTACTGTCTGTCGCTTCATCCAGTTGAATGGCATATAAACCAGAAAGTTTTTCCACAATTTGCTCATTAATGTCTTCAGCTATGTCATGAATGCGACGACTAATCGTATTGTTAGAAAGAGGAATATTTTTTATTTCTTTAGCCGCCGATTCTCCAATCATCACTGATACCATATCAATCGCTGCAGGTAAAATAAGATCTTCAGCAATCGTGTGTGGTTTCTTGCATTTGGCAATACGGTGAGCGACCTTATAAGAGGCGAGCAGTGCTTTGGAGGGAATAGATGCTCTGGAAAACAAGGATGTCGACTGATGTTTCAGTACTCGCAATTTTCTTGCAAATAAATCTCGCGGATTTCCTTGTAAATTACTGTGAATTGTTTCTAAATGACGTTTCAATTTATTAGGAAGCATACTTTCAGCTGCCAGCACCTTATGACAAACAACACATTGGGGTAGTTCCACATTTCCTTTGCTAACGTAAGTAAATCCAAAATCTAAATATTTGTCATTATATTTTTTGTACTTTTTTCGTTTTTCTACAGTTTCCTTTGTACTCTTTCCTGAGTCTTCAACACGTTTTCTATTTATTTGAATAAAGTTATCCATTTTACCATGTGCAATTTAAATAGAACACGCTTGAAATCAAAACACTGATTCATCAACGCTTGTAATCGACGAAAACAAAAGACTGAGCGAAAGAGCGGGAAATTGGAGAAGCGGGGTGATGAGACGCATGCGCCACGCACTCACTCATTACGTCGTGTGCAGACGACCGGTGGGTATCGTCTCGCGACTCCCCTATGATAGCGCCATGACTCCCCAGGGTGTCGTGACGCACAGTTTGGGAAGCCCTTCACTACAGCATGATTAAAAATCTGTCAAACAATTCCCTTTCTCATCTCCTGTGTCTGTTTAACAGAATATGGACAGAACATACTTTCCCTGACTCTTGGAGGTTATCTATCATTATTCCCATTCCCAAGCCTGGTAAAGATCACAAGAATCCCTCTAATTACAGATCAATCTCTCTGACAAGTTGCCTGTGTAAACTCTTTGAGAGGATGGTAAACAGACGTCTGATGTATCTCTTAGAGAAAAATGAATACTTTTCACCACATCAGAGTGGTTTTTGTAGGAACAGAAGTACCAGTGATAACTTAGTAAACCTTGAAACATCTATTCACGAAGCGTTTGTTAGACGACAGCACTTAGTGTCTGTGTTTTTTGATATAGAGAAGGCTTATGATTGCTGTTGGTGATACGGGATACTCCGTGATCTGGACGATTTCGGATTGCGGGGTAATTTGCCAATTTTCATAAAAAACTTCTTAGAGAATCGAAGATTCCAAGTTCGAATGGGCAACACTTTATCTAGGCTCTTCATACAAGAAGAAGGTGTTCCTCAAGGTTCTATTTTGAGTGTGACTCTGTTCCTAATTAAAATTAACAGCATAGCTAACCGTCTCCCTCCCAGTGTGAAACACTCTTTGTATGTGGATGACTTTCAGATCTCCTGTCAGTCTAGTAATATGAGTTTCATCGAGAGACAACTACAAACCTCCCTAAATCGCATAGACCATTGGTCTAAGACTAATGGTTTTAGTTTTAACATGGAGAAGACCTCGTGCATCCACTTTTGTCGAAGACGTGGTTTGCATTTGGATCCGGAAATTTACCTAAACAGGGATAAAATCTCAATGGTGAATGAGACTAAGTTTTTGGGTGTTTCTTTCGACCAAAAACTGACATTTTTGCCACACTTGCGCAACCTGAAGAGTAGATGTTTAAAATCTTTAAACCTTTTAAAGGTACTATGCTGCTCATCCTGGGGAGCAGACAAAGTTTTGATGCTCAGGATTTATAGGGCCCTTGTCCGCTCTAAGCTGGACTATGGTTGCATTGTTTATGGCTCTGTGCGAGAATCTACTCTTCGGATGCTGGATCCAATTCACTATGAAGCGTTGCGTTTGTGCATTGGTGCATTTTGAACTTCCCCTGTTCAAAGTTTGTATGTGGATGCTTATGAGCCTTCACTATCTCTCAGGAGAGAACAGTTGTCTCTTTTTTATTACATTTAACAAAAATCACAGAAAAAACTTACAGCTGATTGTCCAGATACTCAGCTGAAAAGATTATTTGTTGCTCGGACGAGTTGTGTCCCCACATTCAACATAAGAATTGAGAATGTAAGCAGCATGATTGACTTAGACACAAGCAACATCTCACATGTTGAGGTTAATAGTATTCCACCTTGGTCAACTTCACTGATCGATGTTGATTTAAGCTTAAAGCAGCTTCCAAAAGAAACCACCCCAGACTATGTTTATAGACAGCACTTTGCAGAAATTCAGCATTGTAACAGTAATTTAATTCCTATATACACCAATGGATCCAAATCGGATAACTTTGTTGTCTTAGCCTTTGTTTGCCAGAATGAAATTGTGGCAGAACAAATACCACTGAATTCTTCCATCTTCTCTGTGGAGTTGCAGGCTATTTATTTAGCCTTAAAGTATATACATTGGAAAGGTCATCGTTGCTGCGTGATTTACACTGACTCAGTTAGTTCACTTCAGGCTTTGATTTCGTATGAACATAGTTCTTACTCCATAGTTATTAAAATTTGAAAACTAATTTGTCATCTCACTAGGAGAAATTTTTTTGTGAAGTTCTGTTGGGTCCCAGGCCACTTGGGTATAAGAGGTAATGAAGAAGCTGATACAGCTGCTAAGTCAGCAAGTCCTTCACAGCATACAATGCGTATTGAAGGAGGTCATTTGAAGCTAGTCGTTAAAAAACGACTAGCAGAGAGATGGCAAATCATGTGGAATGCACAAATCCACAATAAACTTCACGAGATGAAACCTTTGGTAGAAAATTGGACTCATAATAGGCAATATGATAGGAGATCTGAGGTTATCCTTACTCGTTTGAGAATTGGACACACAAGACTGACTCATCAATATCTTTTGAAGGGAGATGACGAACCAGTATGTCAGCACTGCAACTGTGCTGTAAGTGTTAAACACATATTTTGCAACTATGTTGCTTTTGATCAGAGTCGTAGACAGCATTTCGAAAATGCAAGCTTTAGAGACATCTTGGGCCAGAGGCCAAATCTGGATAATATACTGGACTTTCTAAAAGTCATTAATATGTATAGGGAAATCTGGTGATTTCTTTATTGTAAAGTTTTATTTACTTTCAGTTGCATATTTAAATTATTGTATATATTTTTTGTTGTTGTTCGTTTACTTATTTATTTATTATATTCTAGATTTTATATTTATATTACCATTGGCTTTTTAATGGTTAAACTGTGATGTTTCGTTTATGTGTATATATGTTCCTCTATTTATTTTCTACTTTCAATTGTACCATGTGTTGTGGCGCAGTATAGCCTGCATGGCTTTTGTGCCAATAAAAATTAACCAACCATCCGACTATTTCCGGTTCTTTTTCTTCCATTATATTATTTCTTGGAGGAATTTCTTGAAATGGGATGTCTTGTTGTGACATTTTCTTTATTTTCTTTTCTAATCTTCGTTTCCAACAATGATGCTTGATTGTATAATATGCGTAGATGAGTAGCATTAATATTCCTATACTTCCAAGAATAATCCATAAGGTCGTGGTTGGAATGGTTGGAGTGTTTGAATTTGAAAGATCTTCGTTCTCTTTTAATAACATATCCAAATCCTTCTTTATTTGCTCGTATGATTTTTCTGCTACTTTAATATCATCATCGTTTTGCTTCTTAGAACTCTTTTTTTTTTTCTTAGGTTTCTCTGTAGTATTTAGACTCTCTTGTAATTTCTCTAATTCTATCTTGGAAAGTATTGTTTCAATCAGAGGTATAATAAACTTTGGACTGCTTCTTGAGAGAACAGTTGATCTCATGTGAAAATGTGAAGTGAGGATAATTCCAGGTAAATATCCAACACGTGTATTTGGCAATTGTATTATTCCAACATTATTGAATTTACTTATAGTAGAAGGTAATGAATGCAAATTATTCGGTTTAGCAGAATATTTCACTGCTAATACTAGTGTAGAGGGTGTACAAAGTACCCCTGTTCCTTGCTTATCAATTCTTCTAAAAATTGGATAAAAATCCTTTACAATTTCCTTGGAACAAAGTTCTGTAACCTTCTGATCATTTTTGATGTATAACGAATATTCACAGCTCTGATGTGGAGCTCTAAATATTGGAATATCTGGTGAACAAACAGCAAACTGTGACATTTGGCAAACAGCCAATTCGTGATGACGTAACAACATGTACGATTGACGATCCATTGACAATGCTAAAATAGGATATTTTGTTTTAAAATATGCATAAGCTTTCAATGTAGGAATATATGTAGGTAATTTCAAAATTTCATAAGCATCGAAATATCCACTTGGAGTTTTCAATGGCGTTTTTGCAAAAATTCTAAATTTTCCTGGAAGTGCGATAGCAATTGTAGTAATCCACTGGTAAAATTTAAAGAGCGTGTCGGTTTCGACTTGTTCTATCAATGAATAACCTTCCGGAAGTTATAGTTGTATTTCTCGTAACGTACGGAACATCACTTCCTTTGAGATAAAATAGGAACTTAATTTTCCTTGCCCTAAAACGTCAATAGCTTCTCTTAATTCGATTATTTGTGTATGAAATTCTTGCATCGCAAATTCTATATTTTTCATGATAATTTCGAATGCTAAATTATATCGATACATTTTTAATAAGTTCTCGAAGGAATCTTGCTTCCTTGATAAATCATTTATTTTCTGTCTGTTGTTCTTACTTATTCTCAAGGTATCATTTAGAAGAGTCGCTTGTGACTGCACTAAATGAATTATACTTTTATTAATATGTTTGATATTTGTAATTTCTCCATTTAAAACTTCTATATCTTCAGATGTAGCAGTTTCAAACAAAAACTTCAATGCTTTTCCTCCTATGTCGATTAATCCCCTTTTTTTTCTACTTTCTTTGTAAAGTACTATTTTTAACTTATCGCTCTACAACGAATTTCGTTCTGGAAAGAGCCAGTACCTAACGGGTACTTTACACGGGTTCTTGTTTGTTAGTTTGCCAGGCCTGGACTTTTCGCGTGCACCGAAATAAGTTAAAGACAAGTTAGTAAAAATCAATAAAAGTATTTAATAAAGATTTAGGAATAACTATTTACAATATTTATAACAAACAACAAATTTATTCAATCAAATAAAATCCAAAAAATATCAAACCCAACAAAATTCAATCTTATTCTAACTTAGAACTATTCCCCTTGGAATTCTGACAAAATTAATCCTTAACTTAAGGTACAGAAATTCTTACAACTACAAATCCTAACTGTCACCTCAATTATACTAGGAACCTTTTTCCAACTCAAGACTTTCCTATTCCTTGATCCACAAATCGAAAACTGCAATCGCTTTGGACTATTTCCTATTGGACACCTCGTTCACTGCTACTAGCAGACTACACTTATTCCTTTCAGGAGCTCACTTCTGCTTTCTTCACTTAAGCTACGCTATTTATAGTCTGAGGTGACGTCACAGTTTCTAAGTGAGAGACTCCCCTCATTTACATACTTATATGTAACATTCACTTTTTTCTTGTTTATCTGGTAGCTTAATTTTCAACAATACTTTGTTAACCTCTTACAGTCTTTTCGAGAACAATTATCGGGATGTTTCCTTTAAGGTTTAACAAGTCTCCTAAAAGTCTGTGGAGTCTTTCCCCCCCCTTTCAGTGTGGGCTTACTATCTGCCGCTCAGGCATGCACGTGAGTGCAGTTGCTAGCTATGGCGCTTTTTTTTTTTTTCGTTGGTGAGTTGGTTTTATCTTCTCTTTTTAACTTTCTAAAGTGACGGGTGAGGAAACCTTTGTCCTAACTAAACATAAGCCCCAAACAAAATATAATAAAAGCAAAATAAAAATAACGCCCGGACTTGGTTCCTTACACCCCTTCCCCTTTAGATTAAAGAGAATGTTAATTTTCTTTCCATTTAAAGCCAAATTCCAACTCTGTCTTCAGAAGGAGTGCGCCTTTTATACAATTGCTACCAGATTTAGTTATTACATCCCTTTACAATAAATTGATATATAAGCGGGAGTGACTCGGTGCCTTCTTAAATTTATTTTAACTTAAGATACAATTCGGGGAATTGTAGACATATTTTTTATTGATGTTCTAAGGGTTTTCCAGTTTCACGCTGTTCAATGGCGTGAATAGGGTACAAAGTTAACCCCATAATTTTGTTCTATCTTTTTACTTACTTTTTTTCGTTACGGACTGATTATCTAAGTATCGTTAGCCGGGTTATTTGTATTAGTACGGGTTATTCCAGTCCTTCACCGTGAGAAAAACTTAGTTTTTTTTTTCTAACATTTCTCCCCCCGTTTGCCAAATTTCCTTTCCCTTTCTAGGGACCCCTTAGATTACAATTTGGTCAGCGACCACCTGAAAAAAAAATATCGTTTTACCTTTTTGTATCTTTCTCTAACTTTTATTCCTTGGCTTCCTGGTAAGACTGGAAATTTGTCGGTAATCGATTCGTCGAAGTTGCGTCAGTTGTCGTTGAATAACTCCTGAAGGTCTTGCTCTCAGAACGGTCGGTGAAGGTGTTTGGTTTAACGGTGATCTCTCCCCGGAGGGTGTTTCTCTAGCGTTACCCCCATCAGTTTGCGGTAGGGGTGTTACGGTTTGCCTCCTCGGAAAGAGCATGTAGCGTTTTAAGTTGGAGATGTGTTGTTTGTAATGGCTGGCCCCAGTGTGAGGATCCTTGATCTCAAACAACTGGTGAGATGATTTTGGTAATCTCGTACGGTCCTGCCCACTTAGGTGCTAACTTTGCGCTGAATCGGCAGCTGGAAGAAGAAATAGGGTGAGTTTTTAATACTACTAGATAACCCACTTTATATGTGTCTGGCCGCCTTCTTAAGTTATACGCCCTTCTTTGCTTCTTTTGTGCTGTTTGCACGTTTTCTCGGGCTTTTTTTCTTATACTTTGTAATTCTGCCCATTTTTCTTGAATGGTTGTAGGGCGTCTTGGATACGAAGTTAGGCGATCCCATGGGAGTGTAATCTCTCTCCCAAGATGAAGATGTGCTGGCGTATATTTTGTGGAATCTTGTTTTGTAGTTCTTAATGCCAGTTCTAATTTTGGGATATGGATGTCCCATTCCTTGTGAATTCTTTCTATATATGCGGCAATCATCCATCCTAAGGTGCGGTTTATCCATTCTGTGAAATTTGATTGCAGATGATACGGTGTTGTCAGGATATGTTTGATACCTGTACGTTCACAAACTTCCGCTAGGAGGTGAGAAATAAACTGTGGCCCATTATAAGATACTAATATTTTTGGCATGCCATATCTGCAAAAATATTCATTATACATACAACTCACCACTGTTTCTGCAGTAATCTTCTGC
The DNA here is from genome assembly GCF_000671375.1 of Centruroides sculpturatus. Taxonomy (NCBI): domain Eukaryota; kingdom Metazoa; phylum Arthropoda; class Arachnida; order Scorpiones; family Buthidae; genus Centruroides; species Centruroides sculpturatus. The sequence goes on along the minus strand of NW_019385297.1, from coordinate 241,250 downwards.
AGAGGAAAAATTTTGACCCACTTGCTAAAGTAATCAATCATAACTAGGAGATACTGGTTACCTTTGTTGGACTTTGGATATGGTCCCATTATATCTATTCCTATCTTTTCTCCTGGTTCAGTTACTTCTGGGACTTGCATTAGTCCTGCCGTTTTCTTTTGGTCAAATTTTGTCACCTGACATGTATGGCATCCTAGTACATATTCTTTTATATCCTTTCTCATTTTGGGCCAATAGCACCTTTGTTGTATTTTTTCGTAGTTTTTCATACACATAAGTGGCCAGCGGTTGGATGATCATGTAATTCATGTAGTACATCCTTTCTCAAGTCATGAGGTATTACTGGTCGATAACTTCCAGTTTCGTCTGTTTTCTGGCTATAATATTAAATATCATTTACTAGCCGGTAGTGGGAAGACTTACCTACTATTTCTGCGGCTAAGGCTGGGTCATTAGGTAAGTTCCCAGTCAATAAATAAGTATAGAGTCCACTCCATTCTGGATCATTTCTTTGAGCGTCTGTAATATCTTGTTCTCGTTCAAATGTGGTTACTGCCAATAATTTTGTGGCTAGGTCTGATTCCTCTATTGGCTGTGGTTCTTCCACTGGTCCCCCTCGGTGTGGGTTCCTGTCTGTGGTGAGGGGACCTCCCAGAGATGGTTTAGTAACTTTTTTTTACCATCCCTGGGATCTGAATGCCCACCCACGTGTTTGCCGTGCGTGATGTCCCGTATGCCGGAAAGGGGGATCCTGGTAGTTGAGGGGCAACATAACGTCCCCAACANTCGATGCAGACCGGGCAGACACATCAGACAAGATGTGCTCTTCCTGACTGCATTGTGAGGGTATTGCTCCTGGGAAACCCTGGTGTGACGGTCTATGGGAGACTCCCATGTGCCGGCATCGCGTTGTTGGGCCCCGTGGTGGGTGGGGTCGTTAGGAGCTGAATTGTTTTGTCTAAATACAGATTCCAAAAATTTAAAACTAAACAGGGATGAGTTACCTCCAGTAACAACCAACGTTTCCATCACTGCAACCTACTTGATAGTTCATGCGACTGGTGATAAACCACTGTCAAAATGCTCTCCATTTCTTATTCAAAAAATATTTGAATTAACTATTGGGCACTTGAAAAAGATACAAAAATTGAGGTCGGGACCTGCTGGTAGAAACAGCCTCACCTCAACAAACAGTAAATCTATTGGCAACAAAAACACTTGGAGACATGGAAGTCACTGTCACCCCACACGGAAGTCTAAACTCATCACGTGGGGTGATAATCGAGATTGATCTGATGTCTGAAGACGAATCAGATATACAGATCAGTCTTTCAGATCAAGGAGTCATTGCTGTACGACGCACTTTCATTTGTCGTGATGGCAAGTTGATACCAACTAAACATCTCATTCTTACTTTCAGAAAGCCAACATTACCATCATTTGTTACTGCAGGATATCTGCGCTGTTCGGTTCGTCCGTACATTCCAAATCCGCTGCGTTGCTTTAAATGCCAGCGATTTGGACATTCCCAAACATCATGTCGAGGCAAAAGTTTATGTGCACAGTGTGGAGTTGAAGGCCACCAGGGTACTGAGTGCACAACCACTCCATGCTGTGTCAACTGCAAAGAGGCCCATACTGCCTACTCCCGAAAATGTCCCACGTGGCAAAGAGAGAAAGAGATTCAGCGGGTAAAGACGGTGAATAATATACCTTACCCAGAGGGACGACGCATGGTCACTTTAAATTTACCAGTGAAACAGAAGACATTTGCTGCTGTTCTGAAATACGCAAAGACATGTGGAGTTCAGACAGACATTTCTGTTTCACCAAATGAATCTCTAACTCGCCATGAAAAATGTTTGCTAATACCATCTACCCGAACAGCAGAAAAGGAGAGCAAGAAGACCAAAACACCCCTACCTAAAACAGGGGTAGCAGCCTTCTTAGAAACGTGGGTTCTAAGAAGGCTGCTAAGAACCCGCTCAACAAACAAAAATTAAAAGCAGCCATCTCCAATTCTAAGAGATCAGAGACTCAATCCATGAGTGAGTTCTCTGATATCTCTGACGAAGAGAATAATATGGAGGTGACACATTCAACTTCATTTTCAAAAGGAAAATCCGCAGTAAAATTGAAGAGGGACACTTTTTCTAAGAATGCTGCCTCAAACACATAATGGATTATAAAATAATCCAATGGAACTGTCGTGGTTTTCGCAACAACTTCTCTGACATTAAACACTTGACATCATTTACCTCATCTCTCTGTGTGGCACCCCAGGAAACTCATCTGAAACCTGGAGAAAGAATTACTTTAAAAGGATTCAATCTCTACCACAAGGATGATGATAGCCACAACCGCGCCAGTGGCGGTGTGGCTATTCTGGTTTCAAATCGCATTCCATTCTTACTGGTACAAATAACAACAGAGCTGCAAGCTGTGGCAGTCGAAATTTCAATTGACATAACTGTCACAGTTTGTTCTGTATACTTGCCACCAGATGTCAGTGTCAATGAGAATGAACAGGATGCCTAGGTTGAACAGCTGCCAACACCATTCCTTCTACTTGGTGATTTTAATGGCCACAATCCTATGTGGGGCAGTCGCGACATTAATCGTTGAGGCAGAGCCATTGAGAGATTTATAGGTAATCATCAACTGTATCTATTTAACACTGGAGAAGTGACATACTTCCATGCCCCATCAAGAACGTTCACTGCCATTGATCTATTATTAGCAACTCCGAATCTGTTTTCAGCATTTACATGGAAGGTTGGATCTAATCCACTTTCTAGTGACCACTTCTCAATATTTCTAAAATATCGCGGTAGAGAAAGCTGTGAAACAGCCCATCCACCACGCTGGAAACTGGAAACGGCAGATTGGCCTGCATTTTCCTTTTTAGCTAACATCACTGAGGAAATGGTCAATACTGCTGATATTAATGATTCAGTTTAAGTTGTCACTTTGTGTATTATTCAGGCAGCTGAGAAAACAATGGGAAAGACATTAACAAGATACCCAAAACATCTGAAACCATGGTGGAACCAGAATTGCGAGGCAGCATTTAAAGCACAAAAGAAAGCATGGGGGATTTTTAGAAGGTACCTCACTACAAAAAATTTGATTGCTTTCCAAAAAGCAAAGGCAAATGCCAGAAGAATAAGAAGGCAAAGCCAAAGGGATTCTTGGAGAAAGTTTGTTTCTTGCATAACATCATCCACTAGCTCAAAAGCATTCTGGGATAAAATCCATAAAATCAATGGGAAATATGCTTCTCACTCTCTGTCCATGCTGGAAAATAATGGCACAATAATCAGTGATATACAGGGTATTGCTGATACGTTGGGTGAAACATTTTCTACTTCATCCAGCAATATTATGTATTGAAGAAATTTTTAGGCTTATAAAGCCCAAAGAGAAAAACACTGTTTAAACTTTCATTCCTCATCTAATGAGGAATATAATGTGCCATTCACCAGGAATGAATTACATACAGCAATCTCGCTCGGGGAATAGTGCTGTAGGCCTGGATAAAATCCACTACAGCAGGAGTTCCCAATCTTTTTTATATTATGACTCCCTTTACTGGCTGTAATTTTTTTGCGACGCCCTTCTAAAAGAAGATACCTGCGTGTAGTTCTAGCAGACATTAAAATTACTTCATTATTCAAAGAAAACTCCAAAGAATATAAAATCTTAATAATTATTATTTATTAGAAAACATAATAGTACAATTAATGAGAAGGATGAGCTTGCTTTTCTGAGCATAACTTCTCAAATCGGGGCTGAAGTTTTGAAATTGCTACTCTCATTTTTTTTTCTAAATTTATTTGTGACCTGTATTTGGACTTGATTACTGCAACTTCAGAAAAGCCAGTTTCACACAAGTATGATGTAGTAAACGGTAAAAGAACCTTCAAAGCTGTAGTACTGATAGCAGGATATTTTTGGGATACATTGCTCCAAAATTGAAATAGTTTCTCTTTATCAAATCGAAGTTTTAGGCTTGTATCACAAGATAGTTCTAATAGCTGTTCTTCCTCAACTGTTGAAAGTGTAGATGGGGTTGGGCTCGATTGGAATGGGTCTCTAATCCAGTCGTATTGATTTACATTCTTTGGAAAATATGTATTAAAATGGGTGCTTAGTGTTTATAAGCGTTGGATAAATATCAATTGCAAACTTGGCTCCAGATTTTGAATAGATTTTTTTTGCAGAAAGCCATTTAAAACTGGAAAACAGTCAGAATTTCCATGCTCGTCTTCTATTTTTCTTTTCCACAACAGCAACTTTTTTTTAAACGCTGCAATTTTATCAGCCAGTTGCAGTATATGCGTTTCGTTTCCCTGCAGCGATTTATTAAGGACATTTAATTTCTCAAATATGTCGCAAAGATACGCCAGTTTTATTAAGAAGTCAGTATCTTTAAACTTTTCTGCGTCACGATGAGATTCTATCAATAAATACGTGTACAACTCATGTTTTAATTCGTATACACGTGAGAGTACGTTACCTCTCGACAACCAACGAGAGTTACAGTAATAAAGTAAAGATGTATGCTCGGCACCCAAATCTTCACAAAGCTTTCGGAAAAATCTTGCCTTCACGGGTCTTGTTTTTATAAAGTTTACCACTTTAATAATTATATCAATCACAAGATTTAATTCAGGTGAAATATTTTTTGTAGCCAGGGCCTCCCTATGTATGACGCAATGTGTCCATTTTGCATTTGGTGCCTTGGTTTTAATGAGAGCTTGAAGTCCTCCATATTGCCCTGACATCGCGCGAGCTCCATCTGTACACACACCAACACAGTTCTCCCATTGAATGTTATTTTCTTTCATGTATGAATCTATGATCGCAAACAAATCACTAGCCTTCCCGGTATCAGTCATTTCTTTGCAAAATAACAAATCCTCACATACATTTGCTCCTTCCATGTACCGCACGTAACATATTAATTGAGCGTCGTTATTACTGTCTGTCGCTTCATCCAGTTGAATGGCATATAAACCAGAAAGTTTTTCCACAATTTGCTCATTAATGTCTTCAGCTATGTCATGAATGCGACGACTAATCGTATTGTTAGAAAGAGGAATATTTTTTATTTCTTTAGCCGCCGATTCTCCAATCATTACTGATACCATATCAATCGCTGCAGGTAAAATAAGATCTTCAGCAATCGTGTGTGGTTTCTTGCATTTGGCAATACGGTGAGCGACCTTATAAGAGGCGAGCAGTGCTTTGGAGGGAATAGATGCTCTGGAAAACAAGGATGTCGACTGATGTTTCAGTTCTCGCAATTTTCTTGCAAAAAAATCTCGCGGTTTTCCTTGTAAATTACTGTGAACTGTTTCTAAATGACGTTTCAATTTATTAGGAAGCATACTTTCAGCTGCCAGCACCTTATGACAAACAACACATTGGGGTAGTTCCACATTTCCTTTGCTAACGTAAGTAAATCCAAAATCTAAATATTGGTCATCATATTTTCTGTATTTTTTTCGTTTTTCTACAGTTTCCTTTGTACTCTTTCCTGAGTCTTCAACACGTTTTCTATTTATTTGAATAAAGTTATCCATTTTACAATGCGCAATTTAAATAGAACACACTTGAAATCAAAACACTGATTCTTCAATGCTTGTAATCGACGAAAACAAAAGACTAAACGAAAGAGCGGGAAATTGGAGAAGCGGGGTGATGAGACGCATGCGCAGCGCACTCACTCATTACGTCGTGTGCAGGCGACCGGTGGGTATCGTCTCGCGACTCCCCTATGAAAGCGCCGCGACTCCCCAGGGCGTCGCGACGCACAGTTTGGGAAGCCCTGGTCTAGAGGACACTATAAAAACCGTGAAAATAGC
>NW_019385297.1:204954-227946 GCF_000671375.1 Centruroides sculpturatus | reverse complement strand
TTACCATCCCTGGGATCTGAACGCCCACCCACGTGTTTGCCGTGCGTGATGTCCCGTATGCCGGAAAGGGGGATCCTGGTAGTTGAGGGGCAACATAACGTCCCCAACACACTGCTTTGGCCCCTGCTTCGGATAAACGGGAGGCTCAAATCAGGCTCCGTTTGAGTCAATTGGCTGGTCGTTGAGTCATTCTTGACCTCGGCTTGGAGTCAACCAATCGATGCAGACCAGGCGGACATGTCAGACAAGATGTGCTCTTCTTGACTGCATTGTGAGGGTATAGCTCCTGGGAAACCCTGGTGTGATGGTCTATGGGAGTCTTCCATGTGACGGCATCCCTTTGTTGGGCCCCATGGTGGGTGGGGTCACTAGGAGCCGAATAATTAAACATTAATCATGGACCCAAAAAATTCCAAACATTTTGACACAGCAACAACATCGACGACAAAAGAAAAGACCCCCAGCCAACCTGCTTACTTAATAGTGCACGCAACTGGAGAAAAACCCCTCGCTAAGTGTTCTCCTTTTTTGATTCAGAAGCTTTTTGAATCAACCATTGGGCATTTAAAAAAGATACAAAAATTGAGTTCAGGGGACGTACTAGTGGAAACAGCCTCTCCTCAACAAACAACAAAGCTTTCAACAATGAAGACTCTTGGAGACATGGGAATATTAGTCACACCACACAGAAGTTTGAACTCATCACGTGGTGTGATATCTGAGTTTTATTTGATGTCTGAAGACGAATCAGACATTCAGATTGGCCTGTTGGACCAAGGTGTCACTTCTGTCCGACGCATTTCGATTCGTCGAGACGGTAAGTTGATACCCACAAAACATCTAATTCTCATGTTCGACAATCCAACATTGCCATCCTTCGTTACGGCAGGATATCTGCGCTGCCCTGTCCGTCCATACGTTCCAAATCTGCTGCGTCGCTTCAAATGCCAGCGATTTGGACATTCCCAGACTTCCTGCCGAGGCAAAAGCGTATGCGCACAGTGTGGGAGTGAAGACCACGTTAGTACTGAATGTAAAAGTACACCACACTGTGTGAACTGTAAAGATGCCCATCCTGCCTGTTCCAGGAAATGCCCTGCATGGCAAAGACAAAAGGAGATTCGGGTGAAAACTGTAAAAAACGTATCATACCCAGAGGCCCGTCGCATGGTCACTCCAAGTGCACCATTACAGCAGAAGACATTTGCTAGTGTGTTGAAATCCACTAAGACATGAGGGGTTCAAACAGATATTTTTGTATCCCCAAGTGAATCTCTTACTTGCCATGCAAATGCTTATTGATCCCATCTGCACAATCAGAAGAAAAGGGAGAACACAAAGACCAAAACCTCTGTAACTAAAACGGGAGTAACAACCAGAAATGTGGGTTCTAAAAAAGCCAGTAAGAATTCACTTAACAAACAGAGTGAAAGCACCCCTCTCTAAAGTCAAAAAATCAGAAGCTCAATCTATGAGTGAGTTATCTGACATATCTGATGAAGAGCCTTATATGGAGGTTTCAAAACCAAAGTCACCTCCAAAAGAGAAACCACCTGTTAAATTAAAGAGGGATACCCTCGCAAAGAATGCTGCTTCAAACACATAATGGGTTATAAAATAATCCAATGGAACTGTCGTGGTTTCTGCAACAACTTCTCTGACATTAAACACTTGACACCATCCACCTCATCTCTCTGTGTGTCACTCCAGGAAACCCATCTAAAAGCTGGAGAAAATATTTCTCTCAAAGGTTTCAATCTTTATTGCAAGGATGATGATAGCCACAACCGAACCAGTGGCGGTGTGGCTATTTTGGTTTCCAATCGAATCCCATCTTTGCTGGTACAAATAACCACTGATTTACAAGCTGTGGCAGTCAGAATTTCTATTGGAGTAACTGTCACAGTTTGCTTTATATACTTGCCACCAGATGTCTGAGTCAAGGAAGATGAATTGGATGCCTTAGTTGAACAGCTGCCAACACCATTCCTTCTACTGGGTGATTTCAATAGCCACAATCCTATGTGGGGCAGTCCTGACATTAATCGTCGAGGCAGAGCCATTGAACAACTCATAGGCAATCAGCAAATGTATTTATTTAATACTGGAGATGTGACATACTTCCATGCCCCAACAAGAACTTTCACTGCCATTGATTTTTCATTAGCCACTCCCAACCTATTTTTAGCATTTACATGGGAGGTTGGATCTAATCTACTCTGTAGCGACCACTTTCCAATATTTTTAAAATATCGAGGCAGAGAAAGCTGTGAAACAGCCCGTCCATCGCGCTGGAAACTGGAAACGGCAGATTAGCCTTCATTTTCCTCTTTGGCTAACATCACTGAGGAAATGGTCAATACTTTTGATATCAATGATGCAGTTGAGGTTGTCACTTTCAGTATTATTCAGGCAGCGGGGAAAACATCAACTAGATATCCAAAATATCCGAAACCATGGTGAAACCAGAATTGCGAGGCAACATTTAAAGCACAAAAGAAAGCATGGGGTATTTTCAGAAGATACCCCACTGCGAGAAATTTGGTTGCTTTTAAAAGAGGAAAGGCAAATGACAGAAGAATTAGAAGGCAAAGCCAAAGGGATTCTTGGAGGAAGTATGTCTCTGCTATAACATCATCTACTAGCTCAAAAGCAGTCTGCAATAAAATCCATAAAATTAATGGAAAATATGCTTCCCAATCTCTGTCCGTGCTGGAAAATAATGGCACAATAATCAGCGATATACAGGATATTGCCAGTTTGTTGGGTGAAACGTTTTCTACTTCATCCAGCAATGTAATGTTTACTAAGAATTTCCAAGCTTATAAAGCTCAAAAAGAAAAACACTATTTAAATTTTTACTTCTCATCTAATGAGGAATATAATGTGCCATTCACCAGCATAGAACTACATACAGCAATCTCTCGCTCGGGGAATACTGCTGTAGGTCCGGATAAAATCCACTACAGCATGATTAAAAATCTTTCAGACAATTCTCTTTGTAATGTTCTGAATCTGTTTAATAGAATATGGACAGAACATACTTTTCCCGACTCTTGGAGGCTATCTATCATTATTCCCATTCCCAAACCTGGTAAAGATCACAAGAATCCCTCTAATTACAGACCAATTTCTCTGACAAGTAGTCTCTGTAAACTATTCGAGAGAATGGTAAACAGGCATCTAATGTATCTCTTAGAGAAAAAGGAATACTTTTCACCACATCAGAGTGGTTTCCGTAGGAACAGAAGTACCACTGATAATTTGGTAAACCTTGAAACATATATACGCGAAGCGTTTGTTTGACGACAGCACTTAGTGTCTGTGTTTTTTGACATAGAGAAGGCCTATGATCGAGGTTGGCGATACGGGATACTCCGTGATCTACACCAATTCGGATTGCGGGGTAATTTGCCAATTTTTATAAAAAACTTTTTACAGAATCGAAGATTCCAAGTTCAGATGGGCAACACTTTATCTAGGCTTTTCACACAAGAAGATGGTGTTCCTCAAGGTTCTATTTTGAGTGTGACTCTGTTCCTAATTAAAATTAATAGCATAGCTAACTGTCTTCCTCCCAGTGTGAAACACTCTTTGTATGTGGATGACTTTCAGATCTCTTGCCAGTCTAGCAACATGAGTTTCATTGAGAGACAACTGCAAACCTCCCTAAATCGCATATATGATTGGTCCAAGACCAATGGTTTTAGTTTTAACACTGAGAAGACCTCGTGCAACCACTTCTGCCGAAGGCGTGGGTTGTACTTGGATCCTGAAATTTACTTAAATGGGGTCAAAATCTCAATGGGGATTGAGGCAAAATTTTTGGGTTTTTTGTTTGACCATAAACTAACGTTTTTGCCGCACTTGCACAATTTGAAGAGTAGATGTTTAAAATCTTTAAACCTTTTAAAGGTACTGTGCTGCTCATCCTGGGGAGCAGACAAATGTTCTATGCTCAGGATTTATAGGGCCCTTGTCCGCTCAAAGCTGGAGTACGGATGCATTGTTTATGGGTCAGCGCGAGAATCTACTCTTCGGATGCTGGATCCAATCCACCATCAAGCACTATGTTTGTGCACTGGTGCTTTTCGAACTTTTCCTGTACAAAGTCTGTATGTGGATGCTTATGAGCCTCCACTATCTCTTAGGAGAGAACAGTTGTCTCTATTTTATTATATAAAACAAAAGTCTTTTAGTAAACCTTCAGTTGATTGTACAGTATTAGATACTCAGCATAAAAGATTATTTGAAGCTCGCCCAAGTAGTGTCCCTTTATTTGCCATAAGAATGGAGAATGTGAGCAGCACGATTGACCTGGATACAGGCAACATTTCACAGCTAGAGGTCTGTAGTATATCACCTTGGTCAACTCCTGTGATAAATGTTGACCTTAGCCTAAAGCAATTTCCTAAGGAATCTACACCTGACTACGTCTATAGACAGCACTTTGCAGAAATTCAACATAGTAACAGGAATTTAATTATTATTTATACAGATGGATCTAAATCTGATGATTACGTTGGCTCAGCTTTCGTCTGCCAGGATGAAATCGTGGCAGAACAAATATCATTGAATTTTTCCATCTTTTCTGCAGAGTTGCATGCTATTTATTTAGCCTTAAAGCATGTAAATAGGAAAGGTCATCGTTCCTGTGTTATTTACACTGACTCTGTTAGTGCACTTCAGGCTTTGATCTCGTGCGAACCTAGTTCTCACTCTATAGTGATTAAAATTCATAATCTTATTTGCCATCTTTTTACGAGGAATCTCTCTATAAAATTTTGTTGGGTACCTGGGCATGTTGGCATAAGAGGGAACGAAGAAGCTGATGCAGCTGCAAAGGCAGCTAGTCCTTCACAGCATGAAATGTGTCTCGAAGGAAGTGACTTGAAGCTAGTAGTTAAAAAATGATTAGTTGAGAGATGGCAAAACATGTGGAATGCACAAATCCACAATAAACTACACGAGATCAAGCCAAATATAGAAAATTGGACACGTAACAAACATTATGACAGGAGATTTGAAGTAATTTTTACTCGTTTGAGAATTGGGCATACTCGGTTGACTCATTTATACCTTTTGAAGGGTGAAGACCAGCCAGTATGTGAGTATTGCAACTGCACCCTAAGTGTAAAACACATGCTGTGCAATTGCTCTGCTTTCAAGACAAGGCATAGACAATATTTCGGAAATGCTTGTCTGACAGAAATCCTTGGCCAAAGGCCAAATGTCAATAATTTACTAGACTTTCTGAAAGTCACTAATATTTATAAACAAATTTGAATATTTATTTATTTACCTATTCATTTATCTATACTTTTATATACCTTGTTTTTATTTATTGTTACTGTTGTATATGTTTGTTATTGTTATTTGTTATTAATTTTTAATATATGTATATATGACCTTATTAATTTTACCATTTGGCATGGCGCAGCATAGCCTATATGGCTTTTGTGCCAAAAAACCTTAACAAACCAACCACAGACATCCTGTCGTGGCAAGAGCATTTGTGCACAGTGTGGGACTGAAGGTCACGAGAGTACTGAGTGTACCAGTATCCCATGCTGTGTTAACTGCAAAGATGCCCATTTTTTTTACTCCTGAAAATGCCCTGCATGGCAAAGAGATAAAGAAATACAATGGGTAAAAACAGTCAACAACATACCCTACCCAGAGGCTCGTCGTGTGGTCACTTCAACTGCACCTTTGAGACAAAACATTTGCTGCTGTCTTGAAGTCCACAAAGACATATGGGTATTTCTATCTCTCCAAGTGAATCTCTTACCCGCCATGCAAAATGTCTAATTATCCCACTACTCCAAACATCAGAAAAGGAAACCAAGAAGGCGAAAACACCCCTACCAAAAACAGGGGTAATAACAAGAAATGTGGTTTTTAAGAAGGCTGCTAAGAACCCGCTCAACAAACAAAAATTAAAAGCAGCCGTCTCCAAATCTAAGAGATCAGAGGCTCAGTCTATGAGTGAGTTCTCTGACTTCTCTGACGAGGAGACTAATAAGGAGGTGACACCAACAACTTCACTTCCAAAAGGCAAATCAGCTGTAAAACTAAAGAGGGATACCTTCACGAAGAATGCTGCCTCAAACACATAATTGATTATAAAATAATTCAATGGAACTGTTGTGGTTTCCGCAACAACTTCTCTGACATTAAACACTTGACATTTTCTACCTCGTCTCTCTGCATGGCACTCCAGGAAACCCACCTGAAACCTGGAGAAAGAATTACTTTAAAAGGATTCAAACTCTACCGCAAGGATGATGATAGCCACAACCGTGCCAGTGGCGGTATGGCTATCCTGGTTTCAAATCACATTCCATCCTTACTGGTACAAATAACAACAGAGCTGCAAGCTGTGGCAGTCAAAATTTCAATTGGAGTAACTGTCACAGTTTGTTCTATATACTTGCCTCTAGATGTCAGTCAATGAGAATGAACTGGATGCCTTGGTTGAACAGCTTCCAACACCATTCCTTTTACTTGGTGATTTTAATGGCCACAATTTTATGTGGAGCAGTCCCGACATCAATCGTCGAGGCAGAGCCATTGAGAGATTTATAGGTAATCATCAACTGTATCTATTCAATACTGGAGAAGAGACATACTTCCATGCCCCATCAAGAACGTTCACTGCCATTTATCTAACATTAGCAATTCCGAATCTGTTTTCCCCTCGGTGTGGGTTCCTGTCTGTGGTGAGGGGAGCTCCCAGAGATGGTTTAGTAAGTCTTTACCATCTATGGGACCTGAACGCCCACCCACGTGTTTGCTGTGCGTGGTGTCCCGTATGCCAGAAAGGGGGATTTTGGTAGTTGAGGGGCAACATAACGTCCTCAATACACTGCTTTTGCCCCTGCTTCGGATAAACGGGAGGCTCAAATCATGCTCCGTTTGAGTCAATTGGCTGGTTGTTCAGTCATTCTTGACCTTGGCTTGGAGTCAATTGATCGATGCAGACCGGGCGGACACGTCAGACAAGATGTGCTCTTCTTGACTGCATTGTGAGGGTATAGCTCCTGGGAAACCCTCGTCACATGGGAGAGGCTATGGGACTCTCCCATGTGACGGCATTCCCTAGTTGAGCACCGTGGTGGATGGGGTCACTAGGAGATGAATAATATTTTCTAAATATGGATTCATTAAAGAATAAACAAACATGTACTAATGCTTCACCAAAGGAGGTTAGTTCCTCTAACCAACCATCATATCTCATTGTGCATGCCAGAGGAGAAACACCTTTATCTAAACGTTCCCCCTTTCTGATTCAAAAACTTTTTGAATCAACCATTGGGCATCTTAAAAAAATTCAAAAGTTAAGGTCAGGAGATCTGCTAGTAGAAGCAGCCTTTCCTCAACAGTCAGAAAAACTATTGAAAATGAAATCTCTAGGAGACATACCAGTCACTATCACACCACACATAAGCTTGAACTCATCACGTGGTGTGATATCTGAAATCAATCTGATGTCTGAGGACGAATCAGATATTTAGATCGGCTTTTCAGATCAAAGAGTTACTGCTGTAAGATGCATCTGCGTTTGTCGAGATGGCAAGATAATCCCTACAAAACATTTAATTATCACATTCAATAAACCAACATTACCATTTTTTCTTACCGCAGGATATTTGCGCTGTACTGTTTGTTCATATATTCCGAATCCGCTGCGTTGTTTCAAATGCCAGCGTTTGGACGTCCCCAAACATCATGTCGAGGCAAAGGTTTATGTGCACAGTGTGGAGTTGAAGGCCACCAGAGTACTGAGTGTACCAACACTGCATGCTGTGTAAACTGCAAGGATGCCCATCCTGCCTACTCTCGGAAATGCCCTGCATGGCAAAGAGAGAGAGATTCAGCGCATAAAAACAGTTAACAACATATCATATCCAGAGGCTCGGCGCATGGTCACTTCAAGTGTCCGCTTGAAACAGAAGACATTTGCAGCTGCTTTGAAGTCTACAAAGACGTGTGGGGTTCAAACAGATATTTCTGTTTATCCAAATGAATCTCTCACACGTTATGCAAAATGTTTACTTATACCATCCACGAAAACACCAGAAAAGGAGAATATAAAACTGAAAACACCCCTATTTAAAACAGGGGTAATAACAAGAAACCTGAGTTCCAAAAAGGCAAGTAAGAACCTGTTAAACAAACAGAGAGTGAAAGCTGCTTTTTCTTAATCTAAAAAATCAGAGGTTCAATCAATCAGTGAGTTTTCTTACTTCTCTGAAGAAGAGACCCACAAGGAGGTTACAAAACCAATGTCACTTTCAAAAGAGAAACCCTCTATTAAATTAAAGAGGGATACCCACGCAAAGAATGCTGCTTCAAACACATAATGGATTACAAAATAATCCAATGGAACTGTCGTGGTTTCCGCAACAACTTCCCTGACATTAAACACTTGACATCATATACCTCATCTCTCTGTGTGGCACTCCAGGAGACTCATTTGAAATTTGGAGAAAGCATTACTTTAAAAGGCTTCGATCTCTAACGCAAGGATGATGATAGCCACAACCGTGCCAGTGGAGGTGTGGCTATTGTTGTTTCAAATCGCATCCCATTTTTGCCGGTACAAATCACCACTGATTTGCAAGCTGTGGCAGCCAGAATATCTATTGGAGTAACTGTCACAGTTTGTTCTATATACTTGCCACCAGATGTCAGAGTGAATGAGAATGAATTGGATACTTTGGTTGAACAGCTGCCAACACCATTTCTTTTACTGGGTGAATTCAATGGTCACAATCCTATGTGGAGCAGTCCCGACATCAATCGTCGAGGCAGAGCCATCGAGAGATTTATAGGTAATCACCAACTGTACCTAGTTAATACTGGAGAAGTGACATACTTCCATGTTCCATCAAGAACATTCACTGCCATTGATCTATTATTAGCAACTTTGAATCTTTTCATCAGCATTTACATGGGAGGTTGGATCTAATTCACTCTCTAGTGACCACTTTACAATATTTTTAAAATATCAAGGCAGAGAAAGCTGTGAAACAGCTTGTCCACCACGCTGGAAACTCGAAACGGCAGATTGGCCTTCATTTTCTACTTTGGCTAACATCACTGAGGAAATGGTCAATACTGCTGATATCAATGATGCAGTTGAGGTTGCCACTTCCAGTATCATTTAGGCAGCAGAAAAAACAATGGGGAAGACATCAACAAGATATCTAAAACATCCTAAACCATGGTGGAACCAGAATTGTGAGGCAGCATTTAAAGCACAAAAGAAAGCATGGGGGATTTTTAGAAGATACTCCACTGCTGAAAATTTGGTTTTTGTTCAAAAAGCAAAGGTAAATGCCAGAAGAATAAGAAGGCACAGCCAAAGGGATTCTTGGAGGAAGTATGTTTCAAGCATAACATCTTCCACTAGCTCAAAAGCAGTCTGGGATAAAACCCATAAAATTAATGGGAAATATGCTTCTAACTCTGTCTATGTTGGAAAATAATGGCACAATAATCAGCAATATACAGGGTATTGCTGATTCATTGGGTGAAACATTTTCTGCTTCATCCAGCAATATTGGGTATTCAAGGAATTTTCAAGCTTATAAAGCCCAAAGAGAAAAACAGTGTTTAAACTTTTACTCCTTATCTAATGAGGAATATAATGTGCCATTCACTAGAATTGAATTACATACAGCAATCTCTCGCTCGGGGAATAGTGCTGTAGGCCCAGATAAAATCCACTACAGCATGATTAAAAATCTGTCAAACAATTCCCTTTCTAATCTCTTGCATCTGTTTAACAGAATATGGACAGAACATACTTTTCCTGACTCTTGGAGGCTATCTATCATTATTCCCATTCCCAAACCTGGTAAAGATCACAAGAATCCCTCTAATTACAGACCAATTTCTCTGACAAGTTGTCTCTGTAAACTTTTCGAGAGAATGGTAAACAGGCGTCTAATGTATCTCTTAGAGAAAAAGGAATACTTTTTACCACATCACAGTGGTTTCCGTAGGAACAGAAGTACCACTGATAACCTGGTAAATTTTGAAACATCTATACGCGAAGCGTTTGTTCGAAGACAGCACTTAGTGTCTGTGTTTTTTGACATAGAGAAGGCCTATGATCGCTGTTGGCGATACGGGATACTCCGTGATCTACACCAATTTGGATTGCGGGGTAATTTGCCAATTTTTATAAAAAAAACTTTTTACAGAATCGAAGATTCCAAGTCAGGATGGGCAACACTTTATCTAGGCTTTTCACACAAGAAGATGGTGTTCCTCAAGGTTCTATTTTGAGTGTGACTCTGTTCCTAATTAAAATTAACAGCATAGCTAACTGTCTTCCTCCCAGTGTGAAACACTCTTTGTATGTAGATGACTTTCAGATCTCCTGTCAGTCTAGTAATATGAGTTTCATTGAGAGACAACTTCAAACTTCCCTAAATCGCATATATGATTGGTCCAAGAGCAATGGGTTTAAGTTTAATGCAGCGAAGACATCGTGCATCCACTTCTGCCGAAGGCGTGGTTTGCACCTGGATTTTAAAATTCATATAAATGGCGATAAAATTTCAATGGCGAATCAGGCTAAGTTTTTGGGTGTCTATTTCGACCCAAAACTGACATTTTTCCCACACCTGCGCAATTTGAAGAGTAGATGTTTAAAATCTTTAAACCTTTTAAAGGTACTATGCTGCTCATCCTGGGGAGCAGACAAATGTTCTATGCTCAGGATTTATAGGGCCTTTTCCGCTCTAAGCTGGATTACGGTTGCATTGTTTATGGCTCTGCGCGAGAATCTACTCTTCAGATGCGTGATCCAATCCACCATGAAGCACTACGTTTGTGCACTGGTTCTTTTTGAACTTTCCCTGTACAAAGTCTGTAAGTGGATGCTTATGAGCCTCCACTATCTTTCAGGAGAGAACAGTTGTTTCTATTTTACTATATAAAACAGAAATCTTACTCTAAACCTTCAGTTGATTGTACAGTATTAGATACTCAGCTGAAAAGATTATTTGAAGCTCGCCCAAGCAGTGTCCCTTCATTCGCCATAAGAATGGAGAATGTGAGCAGCACCATTGATCGGAACACAGGCAACACTCAAACAAAAGACGAATTGACGAGATTTGAAAATCGCGTAATTTTGGGTTCGCATAAGTTGGGGTATTACTGCACTAATATTGATCCTATAAAGTATTACAATTCTATCAATGACAAAGAAAGAATGAAACAAATATTTCTAATCATTCAAATCAATATAAAATTAATACTTTCTTAAATAAAAATAAAGATTTGTTAATCAAAATTCAGTCACCTCATTCTTTACCAATATTAACTTTTAACTTATAATATTTATCTGTGCAATTTCATGGAGAATATGAATATTTCCTTTAATAAAATTTTTGAGATATTTTTGTAACCATATAAATTTAAAAAACCTAAACATCCAATTTACAAATCATTTCTTAGGATAATAAATTATTATTAAGAAGTAAAAATTCTCATAAGAACTGTTACCAGTAATAATTTCACATAATTAGTGATTGTTAAACGTAAGTATAATAGGAAAGATACCAGTTTCCCAACTGGAAAATTTCCCAGAAAATGTGTACTATGTTCACGCCTATGGTTTACTGTAGGAGGAACGGAAAGCCCATATTTTATAAAATTCGGGTGGTAATAATTTTATAAAAAGCAATACTTACAGTACATGTCTTTTTGTTTTTTATATTCAATGAAAGCCAGGCCTCTTGGTCGCCCTGTACGTTTGTTTTTGACAAGTTTTACCTAAAATGTTAAAAAGATTTTAATTAAACAACAGTATATTTATTTTTGTGCGGTTAAAAATCAATTATTATATTTTAAGTTTTATTTTGAAAAATTCGATAAAACTTTGTCTTTGGAAATCTTTGAAAATATGGTTTAAATGTGAGGTTTATGGTTACTTTAATTAGAAAAAAGTGTTCTTTGTGACTTCAAGTCTGATGTTGTGTATTTTAAAAAATACGCAGACAATGTCTTTGTGCTATGGAAGAATGACCGAAAAATCAATGAGTTTGTTAGCACGATCAACAACAACAATGACGGTCTCAAGATCAAGATTAAACAGAAAATTTCCCCACAGATACATTTTTTAGTCATAGATATTGAATTCAAGGAGGTGCATTTGGTCACTAAGATGTACTGTACAGTACGTCAAACCAACGCAAAGCCCACTGTACATTCCATCACACTCAAATGATCCTTTCCAGTACAAAATGGCTGCCTTCCGTGCCCTCATTAGAAGGATCTTTATTGCAGCAGTATAACAGATAGGCAGAAAGAAATGAATACGATAACTCAGATCGCCAGAATACTAGGATACAATATGGAAATGATAACAGCACTGATGAAGCAACAAAATAAACAAAGCAAAGACTCCAGCCAGAGATTTCTCTAAAATCACAAAGTTCACTTATGATAGAAGTAAAAAAGCCATCATGAGGGAAATTTAAGATCAGAAAAAGTCCTGTTAATTTTCAACTTATATAAAATATTAAAGAACGACAAAGAGAAGATTGATAAAACAATAAAAAAGAGCAGGAGTATACAAGATTCCATATGAAAACTTGGAACTAGACATCAAGAAAAATTATATTGGTGTCACTAACAGAAATTTACGAATCAGATTGAGAGAGCATAAGTACAATGTCAGGGAAGGATCGAACGTTACAGTACTATCACAAATGGCACAAGCTGAGGGCACGGTGGTCAAGTGGGATGAAGCAAGCATTATAAAACCAGTGTATTTTCAGGCTTTGGCGATAAGCGCCGAAAAGATTGAAATCTATAAAGGCAGATTGCATGATACAAGCATTAATGCTAGGGATGCTGAAGGGTTAGCATCAGCCTGAAATACCTAATTAAAAAATTGGAGAGCTCAGTTTATGCCTTGATTTTGTATATCTTGCATTTTTCGTATTTCATATACGATATTATTATATAATATTATAATATATTGTTACTTAATTTTATTTATCTTATACATGTATTTTTATATGTGTATATGCTTATTTTATTTGTATTTAAATTCTGTTTCACTTGTTTATATTCAAATTTGTTTAACCTCACGATGGCCAATAGATTTGACTAAAAACGTTTGTTGCGTTTTTATTAAATTTCTCAGCAACATGAATTGTTGTGTTTTTGTTTATATTTTACTGAGTTAATTGACTAGATTATCAGAAGAATGGGGTTTTGAATGACGTTTTCATTATTTTTTCCAAGCTGAAAAGAGCAACTATATTTTTATATATTTTTAAATTTTATAACAAATTTTGAAATATCTAAATAAAGAAAAACATGTTTATAAAATGATAATATAACTTCTATTTAGCTATTTAATCAAGACAATTCAAAAAATCTTTTTAAATGCAGTTCATTAATTTGCAAATTTTCCATGCAAAGAACAAGCAAATATTACATCTTAAATTCGAGCCGAGAAAAAATTTCTCCCACTACATAATGTCAGAATTTTGATATAAAAACAGATTTCCTTTTTGGTTTTTAATTAATTAATTTAATTTAAAGCTCAGTTTTAGTTTTTTGTAAAAGTCAAACCTGTGGTTTTTTAATAAAGAAACCGACTTATTATTCACATGCTCTCTGGCTCACAACATCTGTATATGCTTAATTTTTCTTTTCTTTTTTTAACCAGACTTTTAGACATCAAGCATTTCAATTTCATTTTAAATATATGGGACTTCCATTATGTTTTTGACAATTTCCCTCATTAATGTCTACAGGCTTAGTCAAAATAATACTTCATTTTGTTGTAAAGATTTTGCAACTACTGCAAAAATATTTTGTTGCCAAAAATTACTCCAAGACTGGTATAATTTTTTCTGAACCTAATTTAGAGATTTGGATATATTCTGCATCCGTACAAATATAAACTCTATAAAATTTATTTACATTTAAAATTCTAAAAACGCTTACTTTTTTTATGGGTCCAAACCTTGAAAATGCCTTTCGTAATTTGTATTCTGTTGTCGCATATTTCTGCAAGAATGCAAGTTTAATATATGTAAACGCATCATTTCTCTTTTAAAATCTTAATTCACATAAAATTAAATTAGGAATTCATCTATATTCAATACCATATTATAAATTAATATTAAAATGTAATTTGTTAAAAACATTCAATATTATCTAAGAAATTGAAGACAATAAAAGCTGAAGTTGCCAAGAAAAAGTCTTCTAATAATGACAGTCACGAATCATGACTGACGAATAAAACAAAAAGTCTGATAATTACGGAACACAGTGTAGTAACACTTAAAATTTCAGGAACTAGACTTCCTTACATTTGTAACAGAATTTGCCTTGTTTGAATTATTACTGCTATTAGTGAATAAACAAATTTTTTAAATTTGTTTTAATGTAAACACAGTGAAATCTGTACAAAGTGGTGATAAGCTCAATATATCAAATATTTTCATTGATAAAAATAAAGATACTTTGTCTTACTTTTGACTAATTCTTCTTCCTTTTGCTAATTCAAAACTACACCAGTATAATAATTCCTACATCCTCTTGGGATGCCGTGTGTTGTATATGACATGCAATTTTCCTTCTAAAGAATGGGAAGCAGCTCTGCTTTTTTGCTTGCTAAACAATTATATTAGTTATACATTTTGTCATTAGAGTTTAGTGAAGCTTATTAGATCACATGCATTTTTTCACATCTATTAATTTCTGGTAGTTATCAATCGGTTTGTTTTTCTCCTCCCAATTTATCAATTCGGCTGTTATAGAGTCAACTCTATTTAACCATAGTGTTTTATCAATCTTAAAGTCACATTTTTTCCTAACATTTGATATGTCATTTTTTTTTATCTACCTGTATCCAACTCAGTAAACAGAGTGAGTCGTACAGAAAAATGATCTGAGGTATCTTCATCAAGTACTGTTAAGGTCTGACAATGTTCAATTAAGGTTTGGGAACATATAATAAAATCTACAATCGATTTTCTATTTTGAGATATGTATGTATATTCTGCTGGGATATCGCCTTCCATTCTGCCACTGACAATAACAAATTGGTTTTCCTGAACAAATTCTAATAGAATTTTTTCTTCACCGTTTAAAATTTTATTCTTGGACTGTCTGCTGTTGTTAATATTTTCATAATTTAAATATATCTTTGTGTCCAGCATCTCACCTATTCTTGACTTGAAGTCTCCTCCGAATAACCACAAATGTATTAAAAAGATCTCATTAAATATTGGTTTCTTCTTAATCACTGGACGGAGGTATGTCACAATTACTCCTAGGTAAGCTCTACTCAAAACTGTTTTGAGTTGCCCCCTCGATGCGGGTTCCTGTCCGTGGTGAGGGGACCTCCCAGAGATGGTTTAGAAACTCCTCTTTACCATCCCTGGGATCTGAACGCCCATCCACGTGTTTGCTGTGCGTGGTGTCCCGTATGCCGGAAAGGGGGATCCTGGTAGTTGAGGGGCAACATAACGTCCCCAACACACTGCTTTGGCCCCTGCTTCGGATAAACGGGAGGCTCAAATCAGGCTCCGTTTGAGTCAATCGGCTGGTCGTTGAGTCATTCTTGACCTCGGCTTGGAGTCAACCGATCGATGCAGACCGGGCGGACACGTTAGACTAGATGTGCTCTTCTTGACTGCATCGTGAGGGTATAGCTCTTGGGAAACCCTGGTGTGACGGTCTATGGGAATCTCTCATGTGACGGCATCCCCTTGTTGGGCCCCATGGAGGGTGGGGTCACTGGGAGCTGAATTAATATTACATAATCATGGATCATCAAAAAACCAAAACTACAGACAATGCTACAAAGAAACAAATCATTTCCAGTCAGCCAACCTACTTCATAGTCCATGCTACTGGACAAACACCTCTATCAAAATGTTCTCCTTTTCTGATCCAGAAACTGTTTGAATCTACAGTTGGAAATTTGAAAAAAATACAAAAATTGAGGTCAGGAGATCTGCTTCTAGAAACAACCTCACCTCAACAATCTGCAAAACTTTTGGCAATTAAGACACTTGGAGATATAGAGGTAACTGTCACCCCACATGGAAGTCTAAACTCATCACGTGGTGTGATATCAGAGATCGATCTGATGTCTGAGGATGAATCAGATATTCAGATCGGCCTTGCTGATCAAGGTGTAACTGCCGTTCGACGCATCTCCATTCGTCGAGATGGCAAGTTAATTGCTACCAAACACTTAATTTTAACGTTTAACAAATCGACATTGCCATCTTTCATTACTGCAGGATATCTGCGCTGTCCAGTCCGCCCCTACGTTCCAAATCCGCTGCGCTGCTTCAAATGCCAGCGGTTTGGACATTCACAGACATCCTGCCGAGGCAAAAGCGTATGCGCACAGTGTGGGAGTGAAGACCACGTTAGTACTGAATGTAAAAGTACCCCATGCTGTGTGAACTGTAGAGACACCCATCCTTCCTACTCTCGGAAATGCCCTGCATGGCAGAGAGAAAAAGAGGTTCAACGATTAAAAACCATAAATAATATATCATACACAGAGGCCCGTCGTATGGTCACCCAAAGTTTACCAACAAAACAAAAAACCTTTGCTGCTGTGTTGAAATCTACCAAGACATGTGGGGTTCAAACAGATATTTCTGTATCCCCAAGTGAATCTCTTACTCGCCATGCAAAATGCTTATTGATCCCATCTGCACAATCAGAAGAAAAGGAGAACACAAAGACCAAAACCTCTGTAACTAAAATGGGAGTAACAACCAGAAATGTGGGTTCTAAAAAAGCCAACAAGAACCCACTTAACAAACAAAGAGTGAAAGCAGCCCTCTCTAAAGTCTCAAAAAAATCAGAAGCTCAATCTATGAGTGAGTTTTCTGACATATCTGATGAAGAGCCTTATATGGAGGTTTCAAAACCAAAGTCACCTCCAAAAGAGAAACCGCCTGTTAAATTAAAGAGGGATACCCTCGCAAAGAATGCTGCCTCAAACACATAATGGATTATAAAATAATCCAATGGAACTGTCGTGGTTTCCGCAACAACTTCTCTGACATTAAACACTTGACATCATATACCTCATCTCTCTGTGTGGCACTCCAGGAAACCCATCTAAAACCTGGAGATAATATTTCTTTGAAAGGATTCAATCTCTATCGCAAGGATGATGATAGCCACAACCGTGCCAGTGGCGGTGTGGCTATCCTGGTTTCAAACCACATTCCATCTTTACCGGTACAAATAACCACTGATTTGCAAGCTGTGGCAGTCAAAATTTCAATTGGCGTAACGGTCACAGTTTGTTCTATATACTTGCCACCAGATGTCAGAGCCAATGAGGATGATTTGGACGCATTAGTTGAACAGCTGCCAACTCTGTTCCTGTTACTCGGTGATTTCAATGGTCACAATCCGATGTGGGGCAGTCCCGACATTAATCGTCGAGGCAGGACCATTGAAAGATTTATAGGCAATCAGCAAATTTATTTATTTAATACAGGAGAAGTGACGTACTTTCATGCCTCAACAAGAACATTCACTGCCATTGATCTATCATTAGCAAGCCCAAACCTGTTTTCAGCATTTTCATGGGAGGTTGGATCTAATCCACTCTCTAGCGACCACTTCCCAATATTTCTAAAATATCGAGGCAGAGAAAGCTGTGAAACAGCCCGTCCACCACGCTGGAAACTTGAAACGGCAGATTGGCCTTCATTTTCCACTTTGGCTAACATCACTGAGGAAATGGTCAATACTGCTGATATCAATGATGCAGTTGAGGTTGTCACTTCGAGTATCATTCAGGCAGCAGAAAAAACAATGGGGAAGACATCAACTAGATATCCAAAACATCCGAAACCATGGTGGAACCAGAATTGTGAGGCAGCATTTAAAGCACAAAAGAAAGCATGGGGGATTTTTAGAAGATACCCCACTGCTGAAAATTTGGTTGCTTTTCAAAAAGCAAAGGCAAATGCCAGAAGAATAAGAAGGCAAAGCCAAAGGGATTCTTGGAGGAAGTATGTTTCAAGCATAACATCTTCCACTAGCTCAAAAGCAGTCTGGGATAAAATCCATAAAATTAATGGGAAATATGCTTCTCACTCTCTGTCCATGCTGGAAAATAATGGCACAATAATCAGCGATATACAGGGTATTGCTGATTTATTGGGTGAAACATTTTCTGCTTCATCCAGCAATATTGTGTATTCAAGGAATTTTCAAGCTTATAAAGCCCAAAGAGAAAAACAGTGTTTAAACTTTTACTCCTCATCTAATGAGGAATATAATGTGCCATTCACTAGAATTGAATTACATACAGCAATCTCTCGCTCGGGGAATAGTGCTGTAGGCCCGGATAAAATCCACTACAGCATGATTAAAAATCTGTCAAACAATTCCCTTTCTAATCTCTTGCATCTGTTTAACAGAATATGGACAGAACATACTTTTCCTGACTCTTGGAGGCTATCTATCATTATTCCCATTCCCAAACCTGGTAAAGATCACAAGAATCCCTCTAATTACAGACCAATTTCTCTGACAAGTTGTCTCTGTAAACTTTTCGAGAGAATGGTAAACAGGCGTCTAATGTATCTCTTAGAGAAAAAGGAATACTTTTCACCACATCAGAGTGGTTTCCGTAGGAACAGAAGTACCACTGATAACCTGGTAAACCTTGAAACATCTATACGCGAAGCGTTTGTTCGAAGACAGCACTTAGTGTCTGTGTTTTTTGACATAGAGAAGGCCTATGATCGCTGTTGGCGATACGGGATACTTCGTGATCTACACCAATTTGGATTGCGGGGTAATTTGCCAATTTTTATAAAAAACTTCCTACAGAATCGAAGATTCCAAGTTAGGATGGGCAACACTTTATCTAGGCTCTTCACACAAGAAGAAGGTGTTCCTCAAGGTTCTATTTTGAGTGTGACTCTGTTCCTAATTAAAATTAACAGCATAGCTAACTGTCTCCCTCCCAGTGTGAAACACTCTTTGTATGTGGATGACTTTCAGATCTCCTGTCAGTCTAGTAATATGAATTTCATTGAGAGACAACTTCAAATCTCCCTAAATCACATATATAATTGGTCCAAGACCAATGGGTTTACATTTAATGCAGCGAAGACATCGTGCATCCACTTCTGCCGAAGGCGTGATTTGCACCTGGATCCTGAAATTCACCTAAATGGCGATAAAATTTTAATGGTTAATCAGGCTAAGTTTTTGGGTGTTTATTTCGACCCAAAACTGACATTTTTGCCACACTTGCGCAACCTGAAGAGTAGATGTTTAAAATCTCTAAACCTTTTAAAGGTACTATGCTGCTCATCCTGGGGAGCAGACAAAGTTTCTATGCTCAGGATTTATAGGGCCCTTGTCCGCTCTAAGCTGGACTACGGTTGCATTGTTTATGGCTCTGCGCGAGAATCTACTCTTCGGATGCTGGATCCAATTCACCATCAAGCACTACGTTTGTGCACTGGTGCTTTTCGAACTTCTCCTGTACAAAGTTTGTATGTGGATGCTTATGAGCCTCCACTATCTCTCAGGAGAGAACAGTTGTCTCTATTTTACTATATAAAACAGAAATCTCACACTAAACCTTCAGTTGATTGTACAGTATTAGATACTCAGCTGAAAAGGTTATTTGAAGCTCGCCCAAGCAGTGTCCCTTCATTCGCCGTAAGAATGGAGAATGTGAGTAGCACAATTGATCTAAACACAGGCAACATTTCACAGCTAGAGGTCTGTAGTATATCACCTTGGTCAACTCCTTTGATAAGTGTTGACCTTAGCTTAAAGCAATTTCCTAAGGAATCCACACCAGACTACGTCTACAGACAGCACTTTGCAGAAATTCAACATCGTGACAGGAATTTAATTCCTATTTATACAGATGGATCTAAATCTGATGATTACGTTGGCTCAGCTTTCGTCTGCCAGGATGAAATCGTGGCAGAACAAATTGCATTGAATTCTTCCATCTTTTCTGCAGAGTTGCATGCTATTTATTTAGCTTTAAAGTATATAAATAGGAAAGGTCATCGTTCCTGTGTTATTTACACTGACTCAGTTAGTGCACTTCAGGCTTTGATTTCATGTGAACCTAGTTCTCACTCTATAGTGATTAAAATTCGTAAGCTCTTTTGCCATCTTACTGCGAGTAATTTCTTTGTAAAATTTTGTTGGGTCCCAGGCCATGTAGGTATAAAAGGGAATGAAGAAGCTGACGCAGCTGCAAAGTCAGCTACTCCTTTACAGCATATAATGCGTATTGAAGGAGTCGATTTGAAGCTAGTAGTTAAAAAACGACTAGCAGAGAGATGGCAAAACGTGTGGAATGCACAAGTCCACAATAAACTACATGAGATCAAGCCAAATATAGAAAATTGGACACATAATAAACAGTATGACAGGAGATCTGAAGTAATTCTTACTCGTTTGAGAATTGGGCATACTCGGTTGACTCATCAATACCTTTTGAAGGGTGAAGACCAGCCAGTATGCGAGCATTGCAACTGCTTTCTAAGTGTAAAACACATGCTTTGCAACTGCACAGCTTTTGATCAAAGTCATAGACAGCATTTTGGAAATGCAAGTCTGAGAGAGATTTTGGGCCAGAGGCCAAATCTTGACAAATTATTGAACTTTTTGAAAGTGAATAATATTTATAAACATATTTAATTATTTATGTAGGTTACGTTTATATATATACCTTGTTGATTATTTATTTATTCATTTATGTATACATCTTGTTATTATTTATATGTATATTGTTATATGTGGTTTTGTTATTGATTAGTTTATTTATTTATTTATTTATATTGAACATCTTATATATATATATATTTATTTATTTATATATACCATTTGCTATGGCGCAGCTTGGCCTGTATGGCCCTTGCGCCAATAAACTCTAACAAACCAACCGTTTTGAGTTGCTTATTAATTCTTATCATCACTAGTATATAGTATGTTGTTATATTTTGATATATAATTTCTTCAGAATTTTTTTTATTATAAGAAGTATTCCTCCCGAAGGACACCCAAATTTGCTTGTGCAATAAGCATTACTGGACACCTGGGACGTGCGGTAGATTTTCTCATTATGATGCAAGTATTCGAAATGCTGCTTATGCCGCCCCATTACAGTGCCGCCTGATGCGGCTGCATCTCTGCGTCATAGCACGGCAGGCCCTGCTGGACACTAAAATGTTATCTTGTTCTAGATGGATAGAAAATCTACATTTTCCAGATAAAAACTAAGTCTATGTCAAACCCATAATTGTATTAGATCAGGGCTTCTTAAACTTTTTTTATTCACGATTCCATTTATGATTGTGATTTTTTTCGCAACCCGAAAATATAAAATAAAGATACATATACAAACTAGCAGACCCCGCCATGCATAGTTGTGGCTCAAAATGTATCTATTATAAATGTATAACACCCCCTGTGGAGGGAAATTTTTCGAAAAATTTCTTCTCAGTGTACATT
Organism: Centruroides sculpturatus; assembly: GCF_000671375.1. NCBI lineage: Eukaryota > Metazoa > Arthropoda > Arachnida > Scorpiones > Buthidae > Centruroides > Centruroides sculpturatus. The sequence goes on along the minus strand of NW_019385297.1, from coordinate 206,421 downwards.
CTCTTGACATACCCTATTAAAACACAATCAAAAACGCAAAAACCTGCATCTAAAATAATATAATAGAAGCCAAGTTCTTCATGGTAAGCCTTAATTCTGTCCCTCTCCCCCGCGGAGAAATATCGAAAAATCACTTTTTAGTGTACATTCTGTTGATGTACCCTACTAAAACGCAATAANCATAAGAACTGTTACCAGTAATAATTTCACATAATTAGTGATTGTTAAACGTAAGTATAATAGGAAAGATACCAGTTTCCCAACTGGAAAATTTCCCAGAAAATGTGTACTATGTTCACGCCTATGGTTTACTGTAGGAGGAACGGAAAGCCCATATTTTATAAAATTCGGGTGGTAATAATTTTATAAAAAGCAATACTTACAGTACATGTCTTTTTGTTTTTTATATTCAATGAAAGCCAGGCCTCTTGGTCGCCCTGTACGTTTGTTTTTGACTAGTATTACCTAAAATGTTAAAAAGATTTTAATTAAACAACAGTATATTTATTTTTGTGCGGTTAAAAATCAATTATTATATTTTAAGTTTCATTTTGAAAAATTCGATAAAACTTTGTCTTTGGAAATCTTTGAAAATATGGTTTAAATGTGAGGTTTATGGTTTCTTTAATTAGAAAAAAGTGTTCTTTGTGACTTAAAGTCTGATGTGTATTTTAAAAAATACGCAGACGATGTCTTTGTGCTACGGAAGAATGACCGAAAAATCAATGAGTTTGTTAGCACGATCAACAACAACAATGACGGTCTCAAGATCAAGATTGAACAGAAAATTTCCTCACAGATACATTTTTTAGTCATAGATATTGAATTCAAGGAGGGGCATTTGGTCACTAAGATGTACTTTACATCAAACCGACGCAAAGCCCACTGTACATTCCATCACACTCGAATGATCCTTTCCAGTACAAAATGGCTGCCTTCCGTGCCCTCATTAGAAGGATCTTTCTCTATTGCAGTAGTATAACAGATTGGCAGAAAGAAATGAATACGATAACTCAGATCGCCAGAGTACTAGGATACAATATGGAAATGATAACAGCACTGATGAAGCAACAAAATAAACAAAGCAAAGACTCCAGCCAGAGATTTCTCTAAAATCACAAAGTTCACTTATGATAGAAGTAAAAAAGCCATCATGATGGAAATTTCATTAAAATTCATACAATTATTTTAACAAAGGAGTGAAAATCAATATTAATTTAAGTAATAATTTTAACAAAGCTGTCGTGAAGCTCAATTCCTGCTGTTTATTAAGCTCAATTTAAGTAATCGTTTTAACAAAGGAGTGAAAATCAATGGATGCTTAATAAACAACATAAGATACGCTGACGACATAGTCCTGCTGAGTGAAAGTAAAGAGGGATTACAGAAAATTCTGAATCGACTGTTCAAAACTGGATTGGAGAAATTCCATATGAAAATAAATGAAAAGAAGACAAAAGTAATGAA
>NW_019385297.1:183296-204299 GCF_000671375.1 Centruroides sculpturatus | reverse complement strand
TAGTTGTATGTATTAAGACTTTTAAAAGTATTATTGTAAATAAGAAATAAAGATAGCGTTTCCCTTGTGGTGCAGATAGCGGGACAAGGGTGACTCTGATCCCCAATTGGGGAAATGATGACTATCCAATGAAAAAAAAAAAATGACTATTTAATTGTAAAAAAAAATTTAGCATTATTTTGCTATTGCAACGAATATTCATATTTTGTTTGAATATATTGTATTCTATTCAAGTATATGTCAGTTTATGGTCAAATAATTTAATTTAAAATTTAATTTTTGGAATTTTTTGAAAGCTATTTATAAATTAAAAATATATACAGTATACTGTACACATCTATTACTTATCATAAAATGAGCATTACATTGATAACATTTATTGATAATACTATTGAATTTCATCTTAATTTTATAACCAATCATGCTTTAAAAAATAATTATAAATTTGTTATATTATTATATTCTTTATATTTTTTTTTTTTTGATGTTATTGTATCACTTTTCGAAGTGCCTATATACGTAATTGGATTAGTTTAACACCTATTTAATTAATTTCAATCACGACAGCGAATGATATGGATGATTGTTTCTTTTAAACTATTTGATGAAAACGTTACATAAAATTTGGGTTGCGTAATCATCCGAAATTACTATTATATTTTTGACTTAAAATCACTGAATTTATGCAATTTTAGTTTAATTAATGTCGTATAAAACTGGCTGCTACAAGTTTGCTTAAAACATGCGACTCAAACCCCAAAATGGCGGGGAAGTTAGAGGTTTACGTTACCTTAAAAGATCGCCAGAAATCGTGGCAAGAAATAGCCAACCGTCTGAATTCTGATTTTATTTCTCATTTTATCATTAGAAGAGGTGTTTGTTCATAGATAAGTAAAAATAAAATAAATTCAAATGCATTAAAACCATTTTTTAAAACCTATCCTAGGTCATTTTTACATTTGAAATTTTTACCGTTACTTGTGCCGTCATGTTTAAAAATTTTATTCTTCAGGGATGAGGAGAAAGTTTATGAGTTTAAAGTCTAAATAATAAAGAATAATAGTAAATAGTGGCACATATAGTATACATTTTCGAAATTAATATATTTACTAATCATTTCGACCTTCTGTTAATCCAAAAACAATAAATCTTTAACAGATTCAAAATAAGCGAATTTGAATGAATATTTGAGCAACACCGGATTCAAATGCTTAGTTTATAGTATAAACTATTAATAGTGTATATAAAATCGCATTACATAATTAATATTAATGATTAAAATTACCTGTGCCATTCTATAATCCTAATCCTCTTGAACGAAAACGAAGACTATCGGAAATATTTAGCCAATAGGAGAATTAAAATCGGATTACGTTGCCAGTAAACATGTATCAAAATTTGATGCTTTTTAAAAAAAATTATTTAAATTTTAAGTAAATTTTTTCTTTATTATTACTGAATTCTATATTACTTTTAATTATAATTTACGATTATTTAAAAATGTTAATAATTTATTTAATGACGGCAAGATGTCTACGCCAGCCTGGCGTAGCGAGGGGAGAGCCTGGGTGGGCACGGCCCTCCCCAGTGAACCTGGTGTCCCCCTCAGAAAATCACAGCCGAAAAAGTGTTAAGCCGATTTGGAAACAACAAAAAACTTAAAGCTAAAAATTTTGAATACTAATTTTAAAAAAAGGTCCACTGTGCCCAATGTTATGAATAATTTGAAATAATTCAATTTTGTGTTAAGTTGGCCTCTACTAGGCCCCCCACAACAAAACTCTGGCTACGCCCATGACGCCAAGCATGTCAAACATGCGGTTCACCAATACATAGATTGCAGCCCGTCGAGACTTTTTAAAAATTTTTAAATATCCCCTTGATGATTTGAACACCCTGACGTTCATCATAACCAATGGCTGGGTATCTTTTCATTGTAAATTTGCTTTCGGACTTATGATAGGCATATGCCAAGCCCGCGAAGGTAGTTAGGTCAATTTAATGACTTTCCAATGACTGCATCATATATAATTTTACTATTTACGCCTGTAATATTAAGTGCAACTGCGCATAACTTATCCCGAGATAACTCTGGAATAGACCTTAAGGACCCTCAGAAAGGGCCTTGACTTTTCCAAAAATTGTATGGACATGTCAGCATAAATACATCGTTATCTATGATCTCTGCAAATTTCCTGAATTATTTTGGCTGCGAAAATATTTTATGACGATTTTTTAATTACATAATTTATTGCGCTATTATTTTTTCATGGGAGTTTTTTTTTATCAAATTAATTAAATCGTTCTAAACTTCTATTTGAAAGATTTGATTTCTGTAAATTTTTTTAATAGTGGATCCCTTAAAATAAAAAAGCTTTTACAGTGGTACCTCAGGTTAGGAACGCCCCAGCATACAAAATTTTCAGGATATGACATGAAATTCGAACATATTTACCCCTTGGTGTGGGTTCCTGTCCGTGGTGAGGGGACCTCCCAGAGATGGTTTAGTAAGTCTTCTTTACCATCCCTGGGACCTGAACGCCCACCCACGAGTTTGCCGTGCGTGGTGTCCCATATGCCGGAAAGGGGGATTTTGGTAGTTGAGGGGCAACATAACGTCCCCAATACACTGCTTTGGCCTCTGCTTTGGATAAACGGGAGGCTCAAATCAGGCTCCGTTTGAGTCAATCGGCTGGTTGTTGAGTCATTCTTGACCTCGGCTTGGAGTCAACCGATCGATGCAGACCGGGCGGACACGTCAGACAAGATGTGCTCTTCAAGATTAAAAAAATTCAAAAAGTTCTTGTGCACCAACAACAAAAACAAACGAAAAAATCTTCACTAATCCAGCGTACTTAGTAGTGCACGCAACCGGAGAAAAACCCTTGGCTAAAGCTTCACCTTTCTTGATTCAAAAATTGTTTGAATCGACCATTGGACAGTTGAAAAAAAATACAAAAATTAAGATCTGGAGATTTACTGGTGGAAACAGCTTCCCCACAACAATCGGCAAAACTTCTGGAAACAAAGACCCTAGGAGAAATGGAAGTCACTGTCACCCCACATGCGAGCCTAAACTTATCACGTGGGGTAATATCTGAAATTGATCTGATATCTGAAGATGAATCAGATATTCAGATTAGCCTTTCAGATCAAGGAGTCACTGCTGTCCGACGCATTTCCAATCGTCGAGATGGCAAGTTGATTCCCACCAAACATCTTATTTTGACATTTAATAAACCGACTTTGCCATCTGTTATTACAGCAGGTTATCTGCGCTTCCCAGTTCGCCCTTATGTTCCAAATCTGCTGCGTTGCTTTAAATGCCAGCGATTTGGACATTCACAAATATCGTGTCAAGGGAAAAGCATATGCGCACAGTGTGGAACTGAAGGTCACGACAGTACTGAGTGTATCACTACTCCATGCTGTGTGAATTGCAAAAATGCCCATCCCGCCTACTCTCAAAAATGTTTAGCATGGCAGAGAGAGAAAGAGATCCAGCGAGTAAAAGCCATTAACAACATACCATATCCGGAGGCTCGGCGCATGGTCACTCAAAGCACAGCAGTGAAACAGAAAACATTTGCTTCTGTGTTAAAATCCACAAAGACATGTGGGGTTCAAACCGATATCTCTGTCTCCCAAAGCGAATCTCTTACTCGCCATGCGAAATCTTAATACTTTCGTCTACGCAAACACCAGAAAAGGAGATCACAAAAGGAAAAAAATTTCTGCCTAAAACAGAGGTAATTACAAGAAATCTGGGTTCTAAAAAGGCTAGTAAGAACCCACTAAACAAACAGAGTGAAACAGCTCTCTCTAAATCTAAAAAATAGAGGCTCAGTCCATGAGTGAGTTCTCTGATATCTGATGAAGAGACTAATATGGAGGTGACCCAACCAACGTCTCCTCTAAAAGGAAAATCATCAGTTAAACTGAAGAGGGACATTTTTTCTAAGAATGCTGCCTCAAACACATAATGGATTATAAAATAATCCAATGGAACTGTCGTAGTTTCTGCAACAACTTTTCTGACATTAAACATTTGACATCATCTACCTCATCTCTCTGTGTGGCACTCCAGGAGACCCATCTGAAACCTGGAGAGGGAATTACTTTAAAAGGGTTTGGAATTTACCGCAAGGATGATGATAGCCACATCCATGCCAGTGGCGGTGTGGCTATTCTGGTTTCCAATCACATACCATCTTTGCCGGTACAAATAACAACAGACCTTCAAGCTGTGGCAGTCAGAATTTCTATTGGAGTAACTGTCACAGTTTGCTCTATATACTTGCCACCAGATGTCAGAGTCAACGAAGATGAACTGGATGCATTAGTTGAACAGCTGCCTACTCCATTTCTTTTACTTGGTGATTTTAATGGCCACAATCCAATGTGGGGCAGTCCTGACATCAACCACTGAGGCAGAGCCATTGAAAGATTCATAGGCAATCACCAACTACATTTATTTAATACTGGAGAAGTGACATACTTCCATGCCCCAACAAGAACATTCACTGCCATTGATCTATCTTTAGCAAGTCCAAACCTGTTTTCAGGATTTTCATAAGAGATAGGATCTAATCCACTCTCTAGTGACCACTTCCCAATATTTCTAAAATACCGAGGCAGAGAAAGCTGTGAAACAGCCTGTCCCCCACGCTGGAAACTGGAAACGGCAGATTGGCCTGCATTCTCCTCTTTGGCTGACATCACTGAGGAAATGGTCAATACTGCTGATATCAATGACGCAGTTAAAGTTGTCACTTCTAGTATTATACAGGCAGCTGAAAAAACAATGGGGAAAACATCAACCAGATATCCAAAGCGTCCGAAATCATGGTGGGATCAGAATTGCGAAGCAGCACTTAAAGCACAAAAGAAAGCATGGGGGATTTTTAGAAGATACCCCACTGCTAGTAATTTCACTGCTTTTAAAAAAGCAAAGGCAAATGCCAGAAGAATAAGGAGGCAAAGCCAAAGGGATTCTTGGAGGAAGTATGTTTCTAGCATAACATCTTTCACTGGATTAAAAGCAGTCTGAAATAAAATCCATAAAGTCAATGGCAAATATGCTGCTCACTCTCTTTTCATGATAGAAAATAATGGCACAATAATCAGCGATATACAGGATATTGCTGATATGTTGGGTGAAATGTTGTCTTTTTTATCCAGCAATGTAATGTATAATAGCAATTTTCAAGCTTATAAAGCCCAAAGTGAAAAACAATATTTAAACTTCCACTCCTCATCTAATGAGGAGTATAATGTGCCATTCACCAGCACAGAACTACATACAGCGATTTCTCCCTTGGGGAATACTGCTGTAGGCCCGGATAAAATCTATTATAGCATGATTAAAAATCTGTCAAACAACTCCCTTTCTAATCTTCTGAATCTGTTTAACAGAATATGGACAGAACATACTTTTCCCGACTCTTGGAGGCTATCTATCATTATTCCCATTCCCAAGCCAGGTAAAGATCCCAAGAATTCCTCTAATTATAGACCAATCTCCCTGACGAGTTGTCTTTGTAAACTTTTCGAGAGAATGGTAAACAGATGTCTAATGTATCTCTTAGAGAAAAAGGAATACTTTTCACCACATCAGAGTGGTTTCCGTTGGAACAGAAGTACCACTGATAACCTGGTAAACCTTGAAACATCTATACGCGAAGCGTTTGTTCGACGACAGCATTTAGTTGTAAAGTACTATATTATTTTTCCGACTTTTCCAACGATTATCGACACTACTGCGTGCCTGAAATAGTAATTCCCTAACGGGTACTTTACGCGGATACGCGTTAGCGTGCCAGGCCTGGACTTTAACCGTGCACCGAATTAAATAATGACGAGGTTTGTCAATTAAAAAATAAAATAAAAAAAGTTTATTCAATTAAACTTCTAGTAATGAACTATATACAGTATTTAGTAAAAATCAAACAATAATTTATTCAATGAAATTCAACAAGAATGAACCCGACAAAACTCAAATCAATCTATTTCTAACTTAATTTTATTCCCTTTTGGAATTCGAGAAAAATTAAAGACTTAACATATAAACAATATTTCTTATAAATTAAAGATCCTAATCGTCACCTCAATATACTAGGAACCTATTTCCTCAAACTCTGAACACTCTATAATCGTCGATCCATAAATCGAATAACTTCAAAATTGCCTTGGAACTATTTGATCCTATCGGACACCTCTCTCGTTCACTGCTACTAAGCTCATTAAAGCTCGTTGCTATCAGGAATTCACCTCGTTTGTTTTCACTTGAGTTAGAGGCTTTATAGTGTGAGGTGACGTCACAATTCTGAATGAGATCACTCCCTCATTTACATACTTAACGCTAACAATAAACTTTTTTTTTCGTTTTTCTGGCAGCCTATTTTTAGACAATACTCTCTAACCTTTTACATTATTCTTTTTCATAATTTTCGGGACGTTTTTTTATTCTTTAAGGTTTAGTGAGGTCCTAATTCGTGCTTGTGGGGTCTCCCCCACTTTTCTCGGTGCGGACTTACTTTTTTCTGCTCGGGAAGCGCAAGTGTGCGCAAGTTTTTCTACGGCGCTTTTCTTTCATCGGTGAGTTGGTTTTTCTTCTATTTTTAAGTTACTAAGGTGAATGGTGAGGAAACTTTCGTCCTAATAATACATAAGCCCTAAACAAAAAATAGAATAATAAGCAAAATAAAAGTAAATAAAAATAACGTTCGGACTTGGTTCCTTACATAGTGTCTGTATTTTTTGATATAAAGAAAGCTTACGATCGATGCTGGAGATACGGGATACTTCGCGATTTGCATGAATTCGGATTACGAGGTAATATGCCGATTTTTATAAAAAACTTCCTACAGAATCGAAGATTTCAAGTTAGGATGGGCAACACACTATCTAGGCCTTTTATCCAAGAAGAAGGCGTACCTCGTTGTATTTTGAGTGTGACTCTGTTCCTAATCAAAATTAACAGCATAGCTAACTGTCTCCCTCTCAGTGTGAAACACTCTTTGTATGTGGATGATTTTCAGATCTGCCAGTCTAGTAACATGAGTTTCATTGAGAGACAACTGCAAACCTCCCTAAATCGCATAGACAATTGGTCAAATAAGAATGGTTTTAGTTTCAATGTAGAGAAGACCTCGTGCATTCACTTTTGTTGAAGGCGTGGTTTTTATCTGGATCCCGAAATTTATTTAAATGGGTTTAAAATACCAATTGTGAATGAGGCTAAATTTTTGGGCGTTTTGTTTGACCATAAATTGACATTTTCGCCACATTTGCGCAATTTGAAGAGTAGATGTTTAAAAGCGCTAAAACTTTTAAAAGTACTATGCTGCTCATCCTGGGGAGCAGACAAAGTTTCGATTCTCAGGATTTATAGGGACCTTGTTTGCTCCAAGCTGGATTACGGGTGCATTGTTTATGGCTCTGTGCGAGAATCTACTCTTCGGATGCTGGATCCCATCCATCATCAAGCTCTGCGTTTGTGCACTGGTGCCTTTCGCACCTTTCCTGTACAAAGTCTGTACGTGGATGCTTATTAGACTCCACTATCACTCAGGAGAGAACACTTGTCTCTCTTTTATTATATTAAGCAGAAATTCCAAACTAAACCTTCAGTTGTTTGTACCGTATCAGATACCCAACTGACAACATTATTTGTAGCTCGCCCAAGCAGTGTCCCTTCATACAACATAGGAATGGAGAATGTAAGCAGCACGATTGACCTGAAAATGGGCAATATTTCACAGCCCGAGGTTGATAGTATACCACCCTGGTCAACTCCTTCAATAAATATTGACTTTAGCTTAAAGCAGTTACCTAACGAATCCACTCCAGACTATATCTACATACAGCACTTTGCAGAGGTTCAACACGAAAACAAGAATTTAATTCCTATTTATACTGACGGTTCTAAATCGGATGATTATGTTGGCTCAGCCTTTGTTCGCCAGGATGAAATCGTGGCAGAACAAATTGAATCAAATCCTTCCATATTTACTGCAGAGCTGCAGGCTACTTATTTAGCCTTAAAGTATGTAATCAGAAAAGGTCATCGTCGCTGCGTGATTTACACTGACTCAGTTAGTGCACTTCAGGCTTTGATCTCATATGAACCTAGTTGTCACTCCATAGTGATTAAAATCCATAAACTTTTTTGCCATCTGTGTGCGAGTAATATTTTTGTAAAATTTTGTTGGGTCCCAGGCCATGTAGGTATTAGAGGAAATGAAGTAGCTGATGCAGCTGCAAAGTCAGCTAGTCCTTCACAGCATACAATGCATATTGAAGGAGGTGATTTGAAGTTAGTTGTTAAAAAACGACTAGTGGAGAGATGGCAAAATATGTGGAATGCACAAATCCACAATAAACTGCATGAGATCAAACCTACGATAGAAAATTGGAAACAGAAGAAATTCTATGACAGGAGATCTGAGGTTGTTTTTAGTCGTTTGAGGATTGGACATACTCGGTTGACTCATCAATACCTTTTGAAGGGTGAGGAGCAGCCAGTATGCCAGTATTGCAACTGTCCTCTTACTATAAAACACATACTGCTTGACTGCTCTGCCTTTAAGATCAGGCGTAGACAGCATTTTGGAAATGCAAGTTTCAAAGAGATTCTGGACCAGAGATCAAATTGTTATAATGTATTGGACTTTTTAAAAGTCATTAATTTGTACAAAGAAATTTAATTATTTATCAAAGTATTTAAAGCTTTTAAAACACATAAATTACTCACACACCCCCCTTCCCCTCTTTCTTACTATAATGAAGAGTCGTTAAGTTAAATGATATTTTTCTAAATCTTGTTATAATGAAAGATTTTAATAAATATTTAAATTTCAAAACTTTGTAATAATTTCGTCTTCGGGCATTATTCAAATTTATAATTTAAATTATAAACATTTGAAGGAGGGGGAAAGAGGGGATACATTCTGTTTGCTAGAATCAATTAATATCTTATAGATTATGTCGTCCATGTTGGGACTACTTGACTATTTTGTAGTTCCTGAGAGAAGTCACAGCTATATCTTATCTTTTCTTTTACTTCTTAGATAAGAAACTAGCCCCTATTGACACTAAAAATAGATAGAAAGCCTCTGAAACATGAAAAAAAAGGACCCTCCTTTAGATATAAGTTACAAGATGAAGTAACAAATAAGTTAAAAGTAGATATTAATAATGGTTCTGTCATCTTTGCATGGGAAGAGAAATATTTTTTGGAAGAAGAAGAAATGGAGGATGAAGATACCAAAAACAGTAGATTNAGACATAGCCAAAGATATCAGTGCCACAGCACTGGCGAAAATTTAAATTTGCCGACTGGAATTCTTTCGGATAATCGACGCTCTACTGTACTTTCACATTTTTCTTCAAAAAAATTGAAAGTAAAATCTCTTAAAACCATCATAAAATTATACAAATTACGCTCTGAGATCAACATAAATCGACAAACATACAACACAGTGTATTATAACCTGATGGGGGAAAAAGGGTTTGGATGAATTCTCCAATGGACTCTACCTGTCATGAAGGAATGGTTGCCCGATCTCACTAATAGACTATCGTTAGTAAAGTTCATTTTTTATTCATTTATTTTAATATAATTTCCGTTTTATATTTTGTTCTCTTTTGAGTATTTTAACATTATCAAGTGAGATATCGCAACCTTCTCCTTTACAATGTATGGCCACTGATGAATTAGTGTAATTATATTTTATAGCACATAAATGTTTTCTTAATCTAATTTTTAGGGCTGTTCCAGTTTCACGTATGTACTGATAAATTATCGATGAAATCTATGTCAATAAGAATTTCTTGTGTGATAAGTTACTGAAAAAAAAAAACCCAAACACTTTTGGTTTTTTTTTACACATCCTGTATGTTACTTCTCAGGGGAGAAGCTTCATTGACTCACCTAATTGTCTCGAAAGTCGTCTTCTTTTTTTCTTGCAATTTCAATTACAAGCTCTTTGTCATTCACTTTCATCGCTTTGGCTAACTTGAGTGCCACTAAAGAAGTTCACACAAAAGAATATTTAAAAAGCGTTCAAAGCACTTCTTATTGCTAACTTGTAAATACTTATCCATCTGAATAATCTAAATTTACGTGTCGTGTTACTAGGTTATCACTTTATACACTTTTCTACATTAAATTTACCCTATGTTACAACACTAACGATTACTTTGTAATAAATATCTATTACTTACTTGATTTATATTGTTCTGTACCAACCACCATTATAAGTAGAAAAATCTAAGCTAATAGAAGGCTTTTAGATCTAATAGAAGCCTACTTTAACAACAGACTAATTAAACACACACAACTTTTCTATCCGTCTATGAATGAAATTTCTATATATAATTTAGAATATAAAGTTTTATTTGTAAGTGTTCGCTGGAGATTAGAGAAGGNCTTATTTTTCTTTTTTTTAAATTAATTTTTACTGAAAAATAAATTCGCGAATCATTTCTTCACATTAATAATATTTTATTAAAGTTTTTTAGTAACAAAAAAAAATCATTTATCATTATTTTAATACGGGAATTATTATAGAAACTCTCATTTTTTTTCGATGTAAAATGTTAGTAGTGAGGGGTTTTTTAAAGAATTTTCATCTGTATGATATTTTATTTGAACTTATCGTCATATCAAATACTAAATAACAGTTTACTTTAATGGAAAATTCTTATGCTAGATCAAGTACTTTCAGCTATCTTACGAAATAAATGGGTGAAAAGTATCATTTCTAATCTTTCAGTGGATTTTTCAACAGTTTCTTCTTATCATTTTGCTCCGGCCATTTACTTATAAGACGGAATTATTGAACAGTATTACAGTTGAGCAACTATCAATACAGATCAAAAAATATTTTATATTAAAGTTTTTCTAACTTTTCGTAAAATATTAACAAATTACTGTTGAAAATAATAAATTTATTGAAGTGGCCTCTATAGAAACACAGCAAGAATAGAACGGAGCTTTCGAGCAAAGGGCATAAAATTACTTTTTTAATGTAAAAATATGATAAAAAAAATTATAGATTCTTATGATAAACGATGAAAAATTTATTTATTTTACTAATTTTATTAAATATTTTTATAGATTTCGAAGGGGAAGGCTTCATAACTGAGTTGGTTCGAGCTCCAGCTCACCCTATTATAAATATTACACACTTGATGTAATATAGTTACATTAAGTTTATAACGTATACATTATATATACACTTATATATAATACAATAGTTAAATACATTACACTTCAATTTATAATATGTAGAATGCAGGCCGGATAGCCGAGGCGGTATAAGGCCAGTTTGCCATTCTGGAGGGCCCGAATTAAATCGGCGTGGCCAAGAAAAAAAAATCCCTGGATACCCCGTCCCTCTGCAATTATGAGCTTGGCCAAACCAACGATAGGCATAGAAAAAAGGGTCCTCTTAGTGCTGGAAGAGCCAAAAATATTGTGTAATTCAATATATACTATTTATATTAGTTCTAATTATGTTATATTCTCAAAAATATTCTATGAGCTGTACATAGAAGTAAATGCATAAGTAATGAAACTAATTTATAATAGTATACCTCTATAAATAATCTACATCAATAAACTTTTACAAACAGTATTTTTTCGTTTTATAATCTAGCTATAAGATATGGAGTAGTAGGCATACTATAAATCACATTTCTTCTGTAAACAGAGGGAAGAAGATAGGAAAAAAAATAAAAGAATTAGTATCGAATGTAGAATAAAAAAAAAATATTTGAATACTCGATTGAAATTTATTTTCTTCTTCTTCTTTTTTCTTTCTTTTACATTTAAAAAACAACATTTAAAAAATTCAATTCCAGATGGTATTGATATATCCAAATAGAATACCCAATGCAATTCGATAAAACTGCATATCACGGAGAGTAGCATAAATAAAAATAGCGATCCTTCGTTGACACTTTCAAGTCCCTTAGAGCTTTAGATAGATTCTTAACTAAGACAGCCTAAGAAAACAAACAAGGAAGAGTCAAGATTTTTGCACTATTATCGATTCTATAGATGTTTGTTTGACTTTTTGGATATCTGTCCAGCGAAATCGGACAGACGGATTTCTTCAAGACATCCATTTTTTTTTTTCCTTTTCTTTTTCGTTCTTTAACTGAAGAACACTTCTTTATCTTCGACCACAGTATAGTTTCGATGAAACTTCATCCATCTAAGATAAGATCCCCAATCTATATAGAGATATAATATAATTATTAGCTTCACTAGATTATGTATGATTTCATTAAAACCATACTCTCTATCGATCACATATTGGATTATGACGCTACCAATTTTTTTAAAATGTTTTTCTCTTGATGCGGAATATTTTTGGATCTTAAACTAGCTCTTTATGACGTACTCTTTTTTTTTCGTGTTCAAAATTTTCCAACGAGTAGGGATTATGAATATTTGAAACTCATTCTAAAGTTGAGGATCCAATAATCTTTGGATCTAAAAGATTAAGTGGAAATTTCTACTTCCAATTGAAAAAAGAAACAAGATTTTGATAGTGGAAAAAGAAACTCAAATACTACTTGTACCGTTTTCGATTGAATGCTTTTTTTGTCTCCTTTTCTTTCTATCTCTCTTTCTATTCTAAGAAATAGAGAGAGAGAGAGAGACACACACACACACACACACAGAGAGAGAGAGAGTTCTAAGTTTGCAATTTTTTTTTTTCCTTTTGTAAAATTGGTTTACTGTTGACACCGTGATTTTTGTCTTCTTCAGTTTTTGATCAAGAAGTAAAATATTTATAAAGATAGAGACAAAGAAAAAGTTACAAGAAATCAACACACAAAAAACAAAAGACTAATATTTAATTCAATAAACAATTGACAAAACTTTGGTGTCTTTTCTCTTCTTTTTGAAGCTTCATAATTGAAAATATTCAAATTTCAAAGTGCCTAAATTCGGAAAAAAGTATATTGCAATTTGTGTTTTTGGTCGAAATTTATTTATTTAACATATAGTTTGTTTGTTTTTTTTTAAATAATAAGAGAATAATTTTTTCGAGAAGAAACCTTAAAAGAATCGAATATTATTACACCTGAAAATATTATGCCATATACCGGTAGTTAAAATAAAGGATTAAAGGTTGCCAGGATCGAATGAGTTGCAACGTTGATGCAAATTAATAGATTAAATGACAGAAACACAGAAACATCAACATAATCAGCTTAACTAAACAGCTTAATGAAGCGATTTAGCTATCATCAATTGGTCCTTTCTAATGTAAAATGGCTTATTGGTAAAACGAAAACACGATTAGAAAATTCGTGATTAAAATATACATTTAACTGGATAAAATAACAATCCCAATGATTAATGGTAGAAGATTTCAAGATTATTTTTTTTTATTCTGTGTTGTTTAGAAGTTGGGTATAGCCCGAAGCTAGTAAAATATATATATATATTCGATCAAGCAGAGTATGAACAAAAAAAAATATTTTCTTTTTGTTATATATTAAGTCATACGAACTGGAAAAAACAAACTACTTCAAAAACTTTATATACTTTTAAAGAAGGAAAAAAAATAAGAAATGGAATATTTCAAGCTCTATTTAAGTTTAATACATTATTTAGAATGTAAACATGGAATAGAAATGGAAAAACAATTAAGTAAATTGTACTGTACATATGGAAGGTTTCATTGCTAGCATATTGTGGAGATCTGTTAGAAGAGGTCTTCTAAAGATATCTATAATGGGCACCTATTATAAATATCTGTTACACTAAATCGATTTACAATAGAACCTACGAAATAGATTTATAATAGTATCATGTTAAATAAATCTGTAAAAGGAGCCTAACTTATAATGGAGAGAGCATTTTCACAAGCCTTCTGAAATTTCAGTAATAGGAACCTATTACAGAAATCTACTATAGTAGGGTGATCTATTACAGAGATGTTCTAGAAACCTGTAATAGGACCTATGAGACATATCTATAATAAGAGTGAGTGATCTCTTGTGGAAAAATCTATTAAGAGGTTTATTGAAATATTTGTAAGGGAAACCTACCACAAAACCGTATTATACTAGAATAAACTATTACAAGAATGTAGTAGAGATTTATTATAGAGACTTTGGGAGAATACGATCCTGTTAAACTGATCCATAACAGGAACCTAATGATATACTGCAGAGACCATTTAGAGGAGTCTTCAGAAATATTATCAAAGGAACCTATTACAAAGATCTATTATACTAGTGTGATCTATTACAGAACAGTGATGGAGATGTGTTATAGGACCTACGAGACATAACTATAATAGGAGTCTATTACAATTATCTCTTGCAGAGAGTTCTGTTAAAGAAGCCACTGAAATACCTGTATTGTAGAGGTGTACTTGAAATTTATTATAGTATGAAAGAAAATGTGATTACAGATTTGTAATAGAAGCCTAAAACTGATCTGTTATGCTAGATCGATGTTTTAAAAAGACTTCCCAAATATCTGCCATAGAAGCTAAAAAAAAGCAAAGGAAAAAAAAAATCTATTATTCTATAGTGATATATTATAGAGATCAGTTATAGAACCTGTAAGACATCTGCAATAGGAGAGTGCTACAATAATCTCCTGTAGAGAGAGATCTATTAGAGGGGTCCACTGAAATATCTGCAATAGGAGCCTGCTAGTAAGATCTATTATACTAGAGTGATCTATTATAGAGGTGTACCAGGAAGACTCTTAATAAGAATTTACTGAAAGTAGATTCCTATTTAAGAATTATATATTAGGAAAATTTTGTTTATTAGAAAGAAATGTTGTAGAAGGAAAAGTCAATAGAAGCGCTGGAAGTAGTTAAACTAAGATTTGCTGAGCAGTACGAATGGTAAAACATAGTTTAAAATTCTTTACAAGAATAGCAATTTTAACAACTATGTTAATTTATTTAAATGAAACTTTACAACTTAACCAAACACAGCAACAGTAATTTACTTGAATTAAAACTGTAATATTCGCATAGTAAGAAAGCATATAACAGTAATTTACATGAATAAAACACTCGTAATTTTCATTACAACTTTGTAATGTTCACAATTACAATAAATTTTACATTTACTATGAGAACAATTTGTATTATTATTATAATAACATTTACTATTAATTTTTTTTTCTTTACAATTTTAAATATTTCATATACATCATTCACTCGTGCCTATAAAGTACAGTATATCAAAATTTAAAAGCAATTAAATTTTAATTGAGGAAGGAAATAATAATCGGGTTATTAATTTATAGAACTTTAAAAGCCATTAATATAACCTAATTACTTAATTCATTAAGCAATAAATTCGTTCCGAAAACGTGACTAAGTTTAAGGTATACGACGCCCACGTCAGGAATGATGTCATAAAGGACCAATAATTATAAAATTATCAAAATACGACACACTAGTTTGGTAAAAATTATAGTGCTGCCATCTGTTAACAAAANGTAACAATCTCACACGACTTTCGTCTCCTTAATATTACATTCGCTTTCGAGGTTCGCGAGTACTAATACCAAATCGCTCACAATGAATGTTACAGACGAATTACATAGCAGATCCGCCACCCTGACAATTCATATAGGGCAGTCTCCTTTTTGAGTGGACATCCGATTGGAGCTGTGACCACGTGGAAACGAAAATCCTCTTTTGACTGAAATACTGGGCCACGAAAAACAGTCTGATGATGTTCTTTTACCCAACCTTAGTCAGATAATTCTCCGACGCTTACCGAGTCCGATGTAACGTGATTCCTTTACTTACTTAGTTCAATCCGCTCTAAATTGCCGGTTCTTGTCTATATCCGGATCGAGTCCTGATCTCCTTTGTCTGTTTGGTCCCTCGTCTTCCCTTCCGCCATTTAGAAAACACACAGAAGCAAGCCAAACTCCTTTCCTTCCTGTCAGGTCGCCCTTTTTATAACTTCCTATAAGCTCCTCCCTTCACCTCCACGTGGTCACCAAAGGGGCCAATCAAATCACCGACAAAATCTACCATAAGGTGGCGCGCGATACAAAACTTTGAAAAGAACAAACAAAGAACTAGAACAAAGGTGTGACAACACACAGAATATAAAAAATAAAAAATAATACACGTGCCTAGCACTACATATTTCCCCCACTAAATCCCAGAACCAAAATGCAATTTTCTAAAGTCGATCTTTCTACCCCT
Source organism: Centruroides sculpturatus (assembly GCF_000671375.1). Taxonomy (NCBI): domain Eukaryota; kingdom Metazoa; phylum Arthropoda; class Arachnida; order Scorpiones; family Buthidae; genus Centruroides; species Centruroides sculpturatus. Next base: position 188,079 of record NW_019385297.1, on the reverse strand, counting down.
CAGATTGTAAGGTCTCGGTTCCTTAACAGTAGTATTACAATTACTATCAGCTGCCTCACTGACCTCTCTGGTATGTCTCTTATCACGATACCTATAAACCTCTCACATGTCGATATTCTCGTAGTCCTCATCTGACTCCGGATCCGGATCTGTTATATGCTGTTTACGAGAACGACGCCTTTTGATGGTCCGTACCCAGCCGTAGCAAGGCTTGAGCCTATCTACATGTACAGTTTCGATGTCTTGCCTATCACACCCTTCTACCTTATACGTCGTGGGGTTTATTCTTTTTAAAATGCAAAAGGGGCCCAAATAGTTCGGGGCGAATTTATTCCTTTTGACACCCTTTTGTCTTATCTATACCTTTTGTCCTTCATAGAATGTTAATAAGTTCTTCCCCCTGTTTTTATACTCCCGGTTCCTCTTATTATGGGAATCAGCCTGTCTCTGCGCCAACTCTCTTGCAGCATGTAATTTAGTAAGTATGAATGATCTTCGTTCATTTGTCATCATCAGATCAGGTGTCTAATTGAAAGCTGGGCTGCGCTGATCCATCCCAAACAAAAGGAAGGCTGGTGACTCATCTAACACAGAATGGTGAGCATTGTTGTAAGCAAAGCAAGCGGAAGGGATAAGATCATCTCAATCCACGTTCTTCTCGCTCGACGCCTTAGATATCATTTCGATGAGAGACTTATTAGCCCGTTCACACATTCCGTTAGAACACGGGCGGTATGCTGTAGTTATGTTACGCCTGATCCCCAGCCATTTACAGCAATCCTCAAAGAAGGATGACAAAAAATTAGTACCACGATTTGACATAATCACCTCAGGCACACCGTATCTGCAAACCACCTGATCGAATATAATATTACTTATAGAGTACGCCGTTTGATCAGGTAGTGCGTGTGCTTCGATAAATCTAGTGCACACGTCCACGATGACAAGGATGAACCGACTCCCCCTTTTAGTGGTTTTGATAGGGCCGATCATGTCTACCGCAATCTTTCTAAAGGGGACATTGGCCTTCTCGTTCTCTTGTAGGGGGGCCTTACCCTTATGGATATTGTGACGTTGACAACTATCACATTCCTTAATCACACCTTCTACCAATTTCCTTAAGTCCTTTATAAAATAACTCCTCTCAATAAATTTTACGGTTTTCACAACACCCCAATGTTCAGATAATTCATTTTCGTGGATGGCTCTGACCAGGCTCTTAGCCAGCCCATCCCCTACACATAACCGATCCACATGGCTGCTTCGAGCCTTCCAAAAGTATCTTTTATATAAACAATCATCCATCATTACGTAACCATCAAATTCCTTGTCCAACCCATCGCCCCGTGTGATGTCTCTTTTTATGGGCCCAAAGAGGTTATCACTATCCTGAGATTTGCAGATTTCCTCCTTACTCGGTATCCCCTTCATGGGTGCAGCCGAATTCATGTGGTTAACACTATTTATGTTTCTTGAGAGAAAATCTGCCACTTTATTGTCAATACCCCTCACATGGTTAACCTCTATGTTATAATCAGCGATTTCCATCACCCACCTAATCAACCTCCGACTACCGTTCTGAATGTTGTTCAGGAAAATCAACGGTTTGTGATCAGAAAGGATCACGGATCTCTGGCCAAGGATCATATGTTTGAAATGTCTCAACGCCAATATAATGGCCAAACACTCCTTTTCTATAGTAGAATAATTACGCTCCGCTCCTTGAAATCTCCTACTGTAATACCCGATCGGCTTTAGGTCACTACCATTTTTCTGCTCAAGAACAGCTGCAGCAGCATCATCAGATGCAACAGTATGCAGATAAAAGTCCCTATTGAAGTCTGGATGGGACAAGATCGGGGGTTTTGAAATAGCTTTTTTTAAATCCTCAAAGCTTCTCTGGCAATTGTCACCCCAATTAAACCTCCTACCCTTTTTTGTGAGTTCTGTAAGTGGAGATGCTAGCTTGGAGAAGGAGGGGATGAAATTCCTAAAGAACCCTACCATCCCCAAGAAGCTGCGTACTTCCCTGACATTGGTCGGAGCTCTGATGTCTTTTATCGATTTTACATTTTCTGGGTCAGGTGTTATCCCTTCATTGCTAATTATATGACCCAAATATCTAACTTCCTGGGCTAACAATTAGCACTTCTCAGGGTTCAGGCGTAATCCCTCATCTCTCAGTTTACCTATGACTTGTTCAAGTAAGTGTAAATGGTCTTCAAGGTTAATTGAGAAAAGAACAATGTCGTGTTAGAAGACGAAGCAGCTATTGCCAATGTATCNAAAAAAAGGAAAATCAATCAAAGAACCTTTCACAAGTATATATAAAAAAAAAGGGGCAGAGAAATGATTGATTGCTCATAGAAAATTGCTAAACATGACAAAAATAGTCCCACGAGTATCTAATTTTGTAAATGTTTGGGAAAAAAAAGAAAAGTTTTGCGTAAATATCACATTTAAAATAAATTGGAGAAAGAGAGAAAGAGAAATTTCTCTCTTTTTTTTTTAAAAAAATTAAACAGTTTGAAAAATATAAAAGCTATAGATATTGTAATGGTTAAAAGAAAATAATGATTCATGTAAGTTGCCATTTGTAATTCTTCTTATGAAGAAAGAAAATTAGTTTCAAAAATATATAAAAATTGAAGTTATTTATCATTATGCCAACATCTGATATCGATTTTTTTTCCTCTTTAAATTAGTTCTTTAAGCACCTTAATATCATTTTTTTTTTTCGTATGGAGATTTTGTGACTTGTTCACTCTTTAAGTAATTTTTAAATTAACAAATACTTAAATGGAGATTGTTTATGTGTATATGTATTTAACAAAGAATTTTTCAAGATTTATGATTGAAATATTTATCCTTAATGGTAGAAATGTCTTCATGGTTTAAAGTTTTCCCATATGCAATCAATGGCGCGTTATAGCTTTATGGGGCACATATAAATCTTTAGGAGTCTCCACGTAAAGTTTTGACTTCTTTTTTTCAGAAATTTTTTTCAGTAAAATATTTTAAGGGAAATATTTTCTTATAAAAGATCGCCTGGGGCTCCTAGCAATCGTTCTTTTTGTCCATAGGATAACGTGCAACTATATGCAATGACTTTCCGGGGTCCTAGATATTGGGGTTCTTCTACATAATTTTATGACATAGTAAATTAATAATGTCTTATTTACAAATTCCAATGGTAAAATTATTTTATTCTTTTACAATTTTGGAGCCCCAATAAGCTCGTAAGACACTTACATCAAGTGAATAGTAAGGTAATTCTTATGAATGAATGGTTTTCTCGTATAAATGGAGAAAATAGAAGCAAAGATTCTGTTATAAAATTGTAAAAATTAGTTGTAAATATGCAATAATAGGATAGAGGTTCACCCTTATGAATGGAAAGTTTGTTCATAAAATTATATAAAAATATGTGCAAAAATTCTTTTTATAAAAGTATTAAAAATATAAATATTCTCTTATAAAGAATAGAGGTTTATTGTTATGAACGAATCTTTACTTTTCGCTCTTAAAGGTTGATCCAAAAGTTCTCTTAGAAAGATATAAAAAAAAAAAAAATAGATGGTAAAAATACATCCACTCATACGGAATAAAGGTTCACTCATAACATCTACTCCTATGAGAGAACCTTTAAGAGTGAAAGCTTTATATTTATAGGTGAAAGGTTCTCTCATAATAAATGTATATAAAATAATAAAATAGATGAAAAAAATTCTCTCATAAAAGTGTAAAAAATAGATGCAAATGTCTCTTAAAGAGTTAGAAGTTCACCTTTATGTGTGAACCTTTAAAGGTGATTCACCTTTTAAAGTTAAATATTTATTTATAAAGGATTAAAAAATAAATGCAACCGTTCACTCATAAGAATAAATGTGGAAAGTATTAAAATAAATAAATGAAAATACTTGTATTTTTCTTCTATTTTTGTAAAATAATCTTTTATACATCATCAATGTCTACTCTCTTCTTATTAGAATTAAATATCATTTACAAGTTTTTGAAGTAAACAATTTTATTATTTTATTTTATTTTTATTTATTTAACTCTCCAAGAAAATTATTATACAGTATAGTAATTATTCGGCATGAATAATTTTAATATTTTAGAAAAGATACAAAAAAAAAAAAAAAAAAAAAAAAAAAAAAACAAATCGTATTAAACAGGAATCAAGTATAATTAACAAAAATATTTACCTTAAATTTTAAATATTCAAACAAGAAAATGGTAATTTTTAAATATGCTCTAGTTATTTGTCCAATAAAAATTTACTTACATTCATTTATACAGGGATTAAATTAAATTTAAATAGAGGGTGGTCTAAAAGTCAGTTAACTATGTTTTATTTTTGTGTATTTCAGTTGTAAATAGGAATCTCAAATTGACTAATTTTATATTGTCGTTTATATACAGGGTGGCTCAAAAGTCAGTTAACCAAGTAAATGGATTTTTTTAAAAATACGTTTCAGTTACATTTATGAATATAAATCATCTACTAAGTACAGAACTAAGTGTTTTCCTTCTCCATAATTAATGAAAGCAGAAAATTACGACTAGATAATTAAATATCGAAGCGTTTTTATAATGGTTAACTGATTTTTGGACCACCCAGAATGCTTATTAAAAAGATTTAATTATAAATTACAACACGATTAACATTTAGTCTTTACTGGTGTTAACTGACTTTTGGGCCATCCTAGTTTATGTTCCTGTATAATTATTTAAAAAACTATTCAAGACATTTATTTATTTATTTATTTATTTATTTATT
>NW_019385297.1:166441-183217 GCF_000671375.1 Centruroides sculpturatus | reverse complement strand
ATTATAATAAAATAGATTTGTAAATATTTATTGTATTATTTTAAATTTAAGCTTTATTTATTTTATTGTTTTTCTTTTGTAAATTTAATAATTAATATATATATATATCTTTTATTTTTTTAATTATTCATTAAATCAAATAATTATATCTCGTGTTATTTATCATTTAATTAAACTTAAAAGAATTAATTTAATTTGTTCCTTGAAAGATGAAATCGTATTTAATTAAAGTAAAGAATAACTCAAATAAAATGTTTTTAATATTAAAGCCAATTAAGTTATAATTAGAATTTCAAAAATGGAATTTATGCAAGAAGAATTTTAATTTTATTTAAAAAAAAATGCAATCGACTTTCCAATAACGGCCACCTCCGAACAACGGCCATTGTTGTCTGGAGTTACCGTTGTTCATAGGTTTGACTACAGCTTAAATGCAAAATATTCGTATAATTAAATTAAAAAAGTACTTATTTTTTTTAAAAATTTTATTAATTTAGTAATACAGTCAAACCTGTGAACAACGGCCACTGACGGGAACAAAAAAGGCCGTTGTTTGCAGGTTATTCAATACGCATTTCAAAAACAGTTACTGAGAATATGGCCGCCATTTATAGGACGCCATTATTGGAAATTCGATTGTATTTCATTCTGTATTTGAATTTATTAAAAATAAATATAGCTTTAACTTAATTTCATTTATTCTTTATTTCCTGTTTTTTATTACAGTTGTAATTGTAACAATAAGATATTTTATTTTTAATTATTTTACAATTTTAGAATTATTATTTAAATAAGGATGATAAATTAAATTAATTAACTAGTTAGTTTGTCAGCTTGTAATGATAAGGAATGAGAGAAAAGAATATTTACTTGAAATATGAATATTCCATCTCTCATCATCTCAATTAATTTTCTCATGTGAATAAAGGATATATTGTTATGATAATAGAAAAGGAAATTATGTTTATAAATATATTAAAGGAACGTGATAAAATCACAAATGAATTTATTTCCTGGACAAATGTTATGAAATTCTTTGATGAAAATTGTCTCTTGATTAAATTCATTTGCGAAATATTTTTTTTATTCGTTTTATTACATGAATTATATGCGTTACATTCCTGACTTTTTACCATTTAATTAATTTATAGGAAACCTTCGTTATGCGAGCCATTGTAAATTGAATTCTTCTTTCCTATAGGTTTTCCTATACGGGCCTGATAGTGTCCACGTGGTAGAGAGTTAAAAATAAAATAAAAAAGATCTACTATGAAACTAATAAAGCTTTAGCTTTAGGGGGTCTAATCCTAAAGTAACTTTTTTTTAATGAATGAATTTTTTAACAAAATCGTTTGTTTATTAAAATAAAACTATTTTATTGATAGAATTAGAAGCGAATAAATTGAAATACCTAATATTGACTTTAGGATATGCTTTAATACCCATTTCATATGGCTTCAAAATATGTAGGTAATTGATCACATCGATGGATTGCAGCGCCCGAACTCCTAGCTGCATGATATCGCTGAATTCGCTAGAATCTATTTATGGTGTATTATGGCAAATGGATTCTCGAATACTCCCTCGGAGTACGACTTAATAGTTCCTCAGTTCAGCCCTTAGGCTAGAGTCGGTTCGAACAATAAAAAGACATCCGAATTCTCTATTCAAGTTGTACTCGTCTCGCTTGTATATTTTAGATTTCCACCTCTTTATCCTAACAAGCGCCCCTCTGATAACCTTCTATCTCCCCAGTAACAATGAACCAATCTCTTTTTCCGCACGTTGACATTGAGTGGTGCGATTTTTGTCTCTCCAAATCTTTTTTCTTCGTTTTTGGTAAGTTTTCTTTATATCTTTATTAGTGTTTAGTATTAAAGATACATAGGTTAAGCTTTAACCTATATATCTTCTTTAACCACCAACACCGTAACCGTTAAGGTGCTGGTGGTAAGGAGAAGGAACTCACTACTCACTATGGTCCATTTTGAATGACTTCACCATCACCTTATTTTTCGTCCTTTGAACCTCGGGAACCTTGCAAGGGCAGTAAGATCTTTTGAACCTTCTCGGATGTTACCCTGTTTTTCCTGGTTACAAAGAGGCCCCATAACAGTTTCAGCTCTAGGATTCCAAAAATGTATGTCCTCCACTACTACCATCTGTAACAATTTTTTCGGCATTTACCTAAATATTTAAGTACAATGAGTACACGTAAAAGACTTGCAGATATAAAAGAAAGAAATCCTTAAAAAATTAATAAAACAAAAATTCTTTAAAATATAAAAAATACAAAGAAGTTAGGACAATTACAAATCTACAAGACATTGTAACACATTACAAAATAAGTATCCAGGAAAAAGTGATTGGACAAAAATTAATGTTGTGTTATATTAGCATTGTTGTTGATTTACCATATATTTTAGCCACTCTTATTATTGATAACAATTTAAATATTTATATTTAAGTCCAAGTAAGCTACCAAAAGATCTGTTATTGCTAAAGAATCTTCCATTATCAAAGTTTCAGAATGATAACATAGAGGAAAGATTTGGATGTTATAGGCAATCAAATGGATCTAATTATTATATCAGTTATAGTTAGTTATTAGAAAGTGAAAAAATTAAGATTTAAAAGCTTTGAAATGTTATCATATAAAGGTCATGATATTCAATTAAAAACAGTATTACTTTGCAAAGAAAACTTTATAAATTCTGTTACTATAGACCCATTTTATATAATACTTCAGAATGAATTTTTCTTTCAAAATATACCTGAATCTATGTTACCAATTTTCATCTATATTGCAGGCTATACAGTGAAAAAAGAAATGTATCATTTGTCAGAAATGCTTGAATCAATTAAAGTAGCAGCAGTTCAATTTTCTAATGAATTAATTCTTCATCTTGATAGAGGAAAATTAACTTTGTCTACTGAATGTGCTACTATTGCAATAGCTGCTTCGCGGTTTACCTTGCAGACAATAATTAATAAATTTCAGGACACATTTTTAAGCACAAAATATGTTCGTAATATAAACATGATATGAGGTATTCTTGTATAATTAATTTTTCTAGAATATTTATTGTAACACCATATTACAATCGACCCACCCTATAACACTGTTGATTATTCCGTTTTATATGAATTCCATGTTGTACGAGTCACTTAGATTTTACAAATACGTGCACCAGGCTGTGAACGGCTCATGTATTTGTAAAATCTAAGAGACTCGTACAACATGGAATTCATATAAAACGGAATAATCAACAGTGTTATACGGGGGTCGACTGTATACTAATAGATAGATAGACTAGTAGCACTAAGTTGGTCACATGATTTACCGATGTTTCATACCTGTATTTCTCGTTGGCTACGCGGATAATCTCTACGATTAAAAACTTTACATAAAATTTAGATACGTGTAACGAAATAGTATATTTTATTCGATTTTAAATACAATAGACTTAGTTCTACGTCTAACTAGTTCACTACTTCCATTTTTACGACCGGTATACATTTCCTATTCGATTATAGAAAATTAATACTAGAGGATACCGAAAAGATTGGACGTAAAATGTGTCCTAGTTTATTTAAAATCAAATTAAATATCGCAATATTTTGTTACATATATCTAAATTTTATGTTTAAAATCAAACACTAAAATAAATTAAACGTAAAAAATGGAAATGTGTTTTAAAAGAGAATTAAATTACTTTTAATAGATAAAAACTAAAAATAATTTTAAAAAATTTAAAAGTTAACATATTTAAATTGAATTACATTTACAAATACAGTATTTTGAAATTCAAATTTAAAAAAAAAACTGTCAATATCATTCATTTTATTGGATATTACACGACTGACGAAATTTTCAAATAAACGCCATCTGTTGAGTAAAAATGAATATACAAGTACTGTTTTCCAATTTTTTTTTTTTTTTTTTTTTTTTAAATATAGTTCAGAATTTAAAATTTTAATACATTTAATAAGTATTTAAAGAATTTTCTCAGACAAAACGTTATATTTTAAATAATCATTTTATTGTTCAATTATAATTATATACTAATAAAATATCAAATGCTTTTTATCTTCTACTATTGTTAAAATATCAAGGGGAGATTTTCTAGAAACAGTAAATATTAATCTAATATCATTAAATAAACGGTAGTTCTTTATTATGATGTGAAATTTGCTTAATAAATTATATATATATATATATATATTTTTTTTTCGTTGTTTGTTCGCTTACACGAAAGTAAACAATAGAATCGAAAATAAATTATGTGTACTTATATATATATATATACAGTATGTATATATTACTTGATTAAACAAGCTCTCGTGAGTTCAACACTTGCTAAATCATAAAAATAATTTTTTCATGCGTATTTTTCTAAGAATGACTTCTATTAGATATTAATCTAGTGAAAATCTAGACTTAAGTCAAAAATAGAATTCTAAGAAATCGTGAAAAGAAATGTCAAAGGTATAGCGGTAATCTAGATATAAATTCTAATAGAAATCCATAAAATCTAGTGAAATCTAAGAAATTTACTGAGAACTTAATGGGTCTGATGAAATTCTAAAAAAATCTATAAAAAATTTAATGAAATTAAAAAAAATTATTGAAAAACTAAAATATTTAGTGAAATTCTAAATATAGTAGGTAAGTTTTTTAAAAAAAATTAATGGAAATTTAATAAATTTAGTGAAATTACAAGAAATCTAGCAGCTGTCCAGAAAGGCCATTAAAGATCTAAAAAGAAATCTAGCGGAGAATTAAAAAAAGTTTATTGAAAATTTGGTGAAATTCTAAGAAATCTAATAAAAGAGTAAGGATTCAGGTAAAGTTCTAAATTTATTAGAAACGTATAAAGTCTAATAACATTTTAAAAAAATCTAGCAAGAGCATAAAAAGTCTAGTAAAAATTGAAAAAAATGATGAAAATGTAAGAAATCTGTAAAATTTTTAGAGATTTAATTGCTTCGTAGTAAGAGTATTGAAAGTTTAAGAAGTTTAGTGGAAAGCTAACAAGTATAGTAATAGTGCAGGAAGTGTGGTAAATTGGCTTATTCCATAACCGTGTCTTCTTTTAATTATTCTTTACTTCACAGCTGGGTGCATAAGTAGATACTGTACATCTTTAACATCACTCTGAAGATATTCCTGAATAAAGAGTGATGTTAAAGATGCCCAGTGTCTATCTATGTACTCAGTTGTGAAGTAAAGAAGGAATAAAGTGTGGTGAAATTCTAAGAAATCTAATAGGAATCTAGATTTTTTCGACTTTCACCAGATATTTGTTTTGAATTTTTCAGATTAAAAATCTTAAAAATTCAAAGAAATGTAATGAAAGTTTAATAAATCTGGTGAAATTCTAAGAAAAGTAGTGGCTATTCGGAAGGATAATGAAATTCTAAGAAGTCCAAAGGAAACAGAGTAAGAAAATTGTATACAGTAGACCCCTCTATAACACACACAATTCCGTGTTATATGAATTCCGTGTTGTACGAGTCACTTAGATTTTACAAATACGTGAGCCGGGCTGTGAACGGCTCACGTATTTGTAAAATCTAAGTGACTCGTACAACATGGAATTCATATAACACGGAATTATCTACAGTGTTATAGGGGGTCTACTGTAAATGTAATAAATTTTTACAAGAAGATTGATTTACCAAAGAAACAATTACACAGAAAAAATTAAAACTTTATCAACTATTTATTATCTTAAATACTAAGAAATCACCTAAAACACAATAAAAATATAATTAAATTCTTACCATTTTTAATTGTATTTAACAATACTTTACAAATAAAAATATTGATATTATTACGCCATGGTTAATTTCAATGAAGAATTAATAAATATTATGCAATATTTGCTTCAAAATTAATAACATAAATGAGTCAAGTATGTTCTAATTCTAATGTAATTTTATGAATAAGCATGTATTAAGGCTTATTAATTTGGTTTATTGGATTTTTAAGGATAAATTAGTTTATGAAATTCTGGAACCCATTTTACAAGAAATGGAGGAACAACTGATTAACGAATTTAATGAATCTTTCGATAGAATTAAAGGAACAGTTAGCGAAACAAAAATTATTGTTCAAAAATTAATTAGCCAAATATCTTTAACAGAAATGACAAACGAAATGAATAAGATGGAAGAGAGATTGAATGAAACAGTAACGTAAGTTTAAGAAATAAGTTAATAAAATTTTATGGAAAATATTCATGTAAAAAATGTAAATTAAGAAGTAATAATATACATATTTAAAATATTTTAAATTAGTTTTTATGAAAAGAAAATTGGAACAATATTCAAAAAGATGAAACTAGCAAACGAACGACGAAAGAAAGCTTCTTTATCATCATTAAAATACAAAACCGTGGCTGACTATACAGAATATTTTACTAAATAAACAATTTAAATATATTTTAATGCAAAATTCTAAAAATGTAAAAATCATTAAAAATAAATATCGTTTTATCTGTGCAATCAACTGTAAAAAGTATAGAATCATCCGTAAAGAATTAGCTATATTATCCAAATTAACCATAGAATCATTCATACCAGCCATGTCAAACAATCATCCATGTAAGCCATAAAATCAGCCCTATCAGCCATACAATCATCCATGTAAGCCATAAAATCAGCCCTATCAGCCATACAATCATCCATGTAAGCCATAAAATCAGCCCTATCAGCCATACAATCATCCATGTAAGCCATAAAATCAGCCCTATCAGCCATACAATCATCCATGTAAGCCATAAAATCAGCCCTATCAGCCATACAATCATCCATGTAAGCCATAAAATCAGCCCTATCAGCCATACAATCATCCATGTAAGCCATAAAATCAGCCCTATCAGCCATACAATCATCCATGTAAGCCATAAAATCATCCATATCAGCCATAAAATCATCTATTTAAGCCATAAAATCAGCCATATCAGCCATACAATCATCCATGTAAGCCATAAAATCATCCATATCAGCCATACAATCATTCATGTAAGCCATAAAATCAGCCATACCAGCCATACAATCATTCATATAACATCATTTAACTATAAAATCATCTATAAATTCTCTCAGATTACTTAAAACACTTGATATTTTAATTATAAAATAGAGTAATCGATTTATATATAAAAATCAACGCGATTTAATCCAAAATTAATTAATAAATTTATATTAAATTTTTATACGAATTTATATTATCTTTAAATTTATAATTGAATTAGTTTTATGTAAATTAAGTTTAAGAATTAATAAAATATTTTAAAAGCGTGGCGAATTTTTTCCCTCTGAAAATTTTGATATTCTGCAATTCAAGCAGAATATTACCAATTTTAAACATGTAATTTGTTTTTTTTATACTAAACTAATTTAAATATGAAGCAAATAAAACACAAATTTACTATTTTTTATAAAATAAAAAAAGAGTAAATTTATTCAAAAAATATCAGAATAATCACATCGAAGTTTGTTCTTCTTGCAATGAACGTAAAATGATGAGTTTATTTTGCATTTTTTGGATTATAAAATTCGAATTTTCCTCTTAAATTACATTCATATACATTTGAATATTTTAATTTTAAAAAATATACAAAATTAATTTTTCTTCTACGAACAAATTATTTTAAAAACATCAATTTTTTTCGGTGCAATATAAATTATATGTTACCATCAGCGATACCAATTTTATAAAAAGATAAATTATATATATTTAATATATTAAGTTAAATATAACAATAAATAAATATTTAAAGCATTTATACACATTTATATATACAGTAGACCCCCCTATTAAACGGGTTCATATAGTTCGGATTCCTATATGACGGCGAAAAAATTGCGACAGTATTCGTACAAACATGCTAAAAAAACTCCTATAATTCGGTAAAACGTCATCGCTGACTCGTGTCGCGACAGGATTGGTCGAATCTAGACCAATAGCGGATATTGTACAAACCATTGAGTTTAAACGAGCAGCGGACCTACTAAAAACCATCTATTATTTAACGTCCATAAAAATTATATTTATATTAATGATGCCTCCAAAGTTTAGCGAATCTTTCGAAAAAAAAAAATAATAATAATAATTTATCAGGAAGCACGCGAGCGCCATTCGATGACAAGCTCCACGACGAAAACAAGCTTAAGCAATGGCGTCGTCGAACGGTGCACGCTCGGTAAGTAATCCTACAATTTTTTGTTTATAGCATAGTTTATACGGATTATTCCCAAAAAATTATACGTGTTTTAGAAATGTTGAGTCAAATTAGTCTAGAATCGATTAATTTTATGGAAGAAAACCTTTCAAACAGCCGTAGTCCGTAAACTGCATATGTGCCGGGCTGTGATTGGCTTATGTATTTAAGGACTCGTAGAAAATGGATTCATAAAAACCGGAACGTATCTATCGTGTTATAGGGGGGTCGACTGTATATATATTTATCTCCAGTATGTTTCACAATTACGAAAGTATTCTTCATTGTTTCTCAAAATTTGATTGGATTCAGTTGGATCAAAATTTGGTAATTTTCCACCAAATTCTTCGGGTAGATATTTTGGATCAATGTATGTGTGAAGTGAATCGATATCAGATCCATATAGATGTATCTGTGAAAAAATAATTACAATGAATAAAATATTGAATATCAATTATGGATATCAGCAAAGATTTTCTTTGAATATTTCTTATTTTTTTACCTTGTAAGCCATAAAATCATCCATGCCATCCATACAATCATCCATTTATGCCATAAAATATGTGAATCATTAAGATAGATAAATTAAAAATTTTATCTTGAGAATATTGAGATATATTTTTAATTTAGAGAAGTTCACTGAAGATCTTAATGTATCACAGTAAAAAGTAATTTGAAGATCTTAACGACCTACTTTATGAAGATCATTGACGATCTTAATGGACCACAGTAAGACGTTCAGTGAAGATTTTAATGGACTACATGCAGAAGCTCGTCGAAGAACTTAATGAATCACAGTAACCATGCTCTTTGAAGATTTCACGAAAGAAATTTTCAAAGAACTTAACTATAAATATTTGATTTTATATTAATCTTACTCTTTTTCTTAGCTTCTCTGGTAAGAGTGGCAATAATAATGTTATCACGGCTTTGAAGTACTTATTAACGTTAATGAAATGAATTTCTTTATATTTCATTTGATATGAATCCTGTAAATGATTGAAAAATTAATTTTAAAATTTGTTAATTTGTAATTGTTTAATTAATATTTCTTGAAAGTTATTAAATAATGTCAACTGACAGATAATTCAGTGGAAAAAATATGATTTTTTTAATCGAGAATACTTATGAAAAATCAGTAATTTTTACTCATTCATTGTTAAATCGATAATAAACTTTAATGAATCCATATAAAGGCTTCGTTTTTATTAGTATTTAGTTTTATTGCAAGAAAAGTATTTTATAGTTGAATAAGAGCATCTGTATTATTCTCTGTATAAGAGTGTCTATATTACTATTCATATATTAGAAATTAGACAGAAATGGTTGAATTATTCGAGTGACAGAGTGGCCCAAAAGATACTGTATAGTTTAATGCTTTAGTTCAACTGAAAGATTTGATACAGTAAGTTGTGGTCCACCAGTGGCCAAGAGGTCTTCGTACCCTGAATATTAGGAGTTCGGTCGTGGGTTCGCGCCTCGCTTGGAGGGGCTGACCACGTGGAGTTTTAGTTGTGGCGTTACAGATATGTTTGCTCCACGTCAATTTCATGTGGCCAGTCCATTGGTGAGGTGCGAATCAAGTTCAGTGGCTTTATCCACTCGATCATTGATAGGCCAAAGCATTAAACTTATTAAATAACTTTTGAACCGTCTTATATAATTATATATATTTAAATATTATACGAATTCTCAGAAAGTAATTTTATGAGATTTTGGATAGATTTGCGTGTTTTCAAAATAGGAATGCCAAATTAAGAAAAATCTTAATACTTACGTATAAAGTTGTTATCAATACATGAATGAAATTAGGAGTGAATTGAACAATATGTTTCCAAGAAATATCTGCAGCATTCACTACTACAACTAAACCATTTGTCTGTAGACGATGGTAATTAATATATAAATCTAAGAATAAAATAGCGCATCGAAAAACGTCGACAATATTGGCAACATCTGTGTTCCAATGTCCTATCATAAGAAAACCAAGCATGTAGAGTAATTTGCACTAGTTAGCCTTTTACAAGTTGAGAATTTATATAAAGAATTTTACAAAATCAATGATTTAAATTATCATAAAAATTCCAAAATTTATAAATTTATTTAAAAATGTATACTTACTGCCACTTGCAACACCGATCAATCGTCCATGTTGATCAGGCTTTGGCAAAAATTGCATTATGTTTAAACGAAGAACTTTTTCTAATGATGAGGGATTAAGATTGTTAAAAATTGTTGGATACTTCCTTCTTGAAGAATAATAATTACTTATTAATTTATATGCTCTTTCTCTATTAAACTTTCTGGCTCGAAGAATGCCAAGAATAAATATATCGTCGGTTCTGCATCTTAGCTTTTTGTTAACTAAAAAAAATACATATTTTAATTACGAAATATTATTTTTAAATATTAAACTTCCAAGATAAATAATAGTTATTATAAATGGTAAGCATGCGAGAAAGAGATCCAATTCATAGATCCAAAGAGATCCAGGAGGAGATAGATGGCTACAACAAGTGGAGGAAACACGAAGGACTATGAGTTTCAGAAACAAAAAGACAATATATAAGAGAAAAAGTTGGTGTGAGGAAGGTAAAGACAATACTCTTGCATGGGATACAAACTATTTAGAATAAGTGATATTCTTCTGTTTGGCTTACCACAAAGATTGAGAAAATGCATATGATATATGCATGTATCGGATCCCAGTAGTCTCGTGTAGAGATTACTAGGATTTAATTCAATTTATTTTTTAGTTTTTAACTGTCTTGTAGGCTATTAAGCCATTTGATTTCTTCCTGTTTTGAAACGTGAAGGATGTTGTTTACAAGACCTCCTCCATGATTTTCCTCGATGAACTGGAGCTCATAATTGTAACTACGGTAGAAATAGTTACATTGCAAATTTTGGAGAACAGAAAAGAATTAATTGTCACTTGGAAATACGTGCCATGAAATGCCCTCACGCTGAAGTTGTATTCTGCAGAATTGATTCTACTGTATACGTAATACGAGTAAAACTCTTTGAGTTAGATTTTCATATTCTATAAGCAGTTTTAGTTTGCTTTTTTTTTCATTTGGAGGGGCCCACTGGTGGCGGAGTGGACAAAACCACTAGACACAGATAGTTGGACGTGTTTTGGCGCCTCATCAATGGACTGACCACGTGGAGTTTTCTGGCTTTTCCTCATGTGTGTAACACCTCAATGGGGCCAGCTTTTTGTGTAAATCCTCCAGACATTTCCTTTGGTAGATCGACAACGTTACGTGTTGGTATGCCACATTACAACAAAAGCAAACCATATGGAGGATTATAGGACACAGCAATTCCGACAATAATATAGAAGCATCCTGTTTATCATCGTGTTTTAAAACTAAAAAATTATATTTAATTTTTGAATCTTTTAATTAATAATATATTTGTATAGTTACGAAAAATATGTATTGAATGTTGCATTAAAAAGACCTTTATTTTCCAAATGATATACAGTATACTTTCAATATAATAAACTCTCAGAGGACTGAGTTAAATCCTTCATTGTATAGTTTGTACGTAAAGAATACGTACGACCAATGGAATTGCTCACTATATCGGGAAATTGATTAAGCTAATATTTTTACAGTGTAGTAAAGATAGTTTATATCTTNACTGTAAATGTAATAAATTTTTACAAGAAGATTGATTTACCAAAGAAACAATTACACAGAAAAAATTAAAACTTTATCAACTATTTATTATCTTAAATACTAAGAAATCACCTAAAACACAATAAAAATATAATTAAATTCTTACCATTTTTAATTGTATTTAACAATACTTTACAAATAAAAATATTGATATTATTACGCCATGGTTAATTTCAATGAAGAATTAATAAATATTATGCAATATTTGCTTCAAAATTAATAACATAAATGAGTCAAGTATGTTCTAATTCTAATGTAATTTTATGAATAAGCATGTATTAAGGCTTATTAATTTGGTTTATTGGATTTTTAAGGATAAATTAGTTTATGAAATTCTGGAACCCATTTTACAAGAAATGGAGGAACAACTGATTAACGAATTTAATGAATCTTTCGATAGAATTAAAGGAACAGTTAGCGAAACAAAAATTATTGTTCAAAAATTAATTAGCCAAATATCTTTAACAGAAATGACAAACGAAATGAATAAGATGGAAGAGAGATTGAATGAAACAGTAACGTAAGTTTAAGAAATAAGTTAATAAAATTTTATGGAAAATATTCATGTAAAAAATGTAAATTAAGAAGTAATAATATACATATTTAAAATATTTTAAAAATTGTTTAAAATTTTATAAAATTATAATAATCTTTACTCTGTGAAAACATTTAATAAAATTCTTTCAGGAAATATTACTCACCTGACCTGTAGCAGTGAGAATAAATCAAAATGCACAATAATAAATGATTTTAAATGAGAATTTTTTCCAACCAGTAGGTCACGAACTACATAGACTTGTAAACTGATATTGATAAGGCAAGTTCACTCTCTTCCACTTCGTTAAAAACAGGTCACTAACTAATTAAGAAACTGATTTGAAGCTATTATAAAACCGACAACGTGTTACAATTACAAATTAATTTATTCATTACAATTTTATAAATTACATTATTCGTATTTGCTTTCTAAATAATATTTCGAAATGATCAAGGTTAAGAAAAATGTTTTAAAATATTGGTCAAATTTATGATAATTTTTGTAAGTTTTATTATTTACGTGACATGAATAATATAGTAATTGACTCAATAGACATAATGCAAGCAATAAAGGGTCATCAGCATCCCTTTAAATGAACATAAACATAATATTTAAGGCCACAGAGCATACAAAGTGTATAATGACGTATAAATGTATAATTTTGTCATTATTTCTCATACCTTTCTCTAACTTGAATATCGCAAGGTATGATTAAATTTAATCCGTAAACTGACCAAATTCCAAATGGGCATATTCATGCGTGTCTAAACCTTAAGGATGAATGACATTTATACATGAATACAGAGCAGAGTGCAGACATATATGACAGAACTGAGTTACTTGAGGCCGAACACAACACAGGTCTAATACACAACAACTTGTAGGATTTTACAAATTAAAGCTATAAGTAAGCCTTTGATGAAAGATACACAATACAGTGGCGCGTTATGTTATGGGCGAATAGGGCAATTTCCTGAAGCCTCCATTAACAGAGGGACCAAACCAATCCTTTATAAGAAAAATATATTTTCAAAGAAGCATGTCTGAAAGCAACACTGTATACCCCTAATTCAAATTTGTCTGGGCTCCATAAAGCTATAACACGTAACTGTACCAATACACAAGAAGAGAGACCTGTCAGTATGGAGTAAGTTCATTTCGATTGTTGTAAAACTCTCATCGTCGTCAAGACATTTTATAGCTCACATTGCTAGCAATTGTATTCGTCCTTACTTTTTGAACACGTGTGTACATCAGAGGATCACATACTGAGTGTATAGCAAGGTATTACTTTAGTATAAAATGGCATGACCTAATTTAATAAAATCTCTAAAAATCTGGCTAATCTCTCGATTTTAATTGAAATTTTTAAACGAAAACAATTTAAATTATTATAATTATATATTCATATCTTCGATTCTTACTCATTAAAGTACTGTACATTAAGTATTCGTAATATTTATTAAAACATGAATATGCAGGATATACAACATCATATTTATAATATCTCGACAAATAAACAGTATAACACAATATATTTTTGATATTATTTTTCGAATTAAAGCTTAAATAATAGTAAAATAAATAAAGAAAATAAATTACAAGTTTAATTATTTTATTCTTTCAACACTTCTTATCATTGACCAATAAAAAGTGGTTTTATTGCTTGACATACATCACACACCAGACTTTTACTTTTATGTCCTAATTGTTTCCTGAATAACTGTTGTAAAACGAGACGTCATATTTCATTTCAGCTGTGTTATAAACCAAGAATACGTTTCTAGAAGGGAGTGTGCAGTTTAAGGAGCTCGCGCCATCATTGTACACAACAGGAAGGGAGGGAAGTGTCTAAAAACAGTACAAGTAATTAACGTCCCTTGTAATTAATGAAGACGTACATATGTACACGTACATACAACCTTACTATATATATACATTTATTAGTTAGTTATAATATATTATGCACATATTAAAAGCGTACATGTGTGCGTATGTGTATACTAACATAAAGTATAAAGTGTGTGTGTATATATATATATATGTGGTAAAAGAATTCTAATAAAAGCCCTTAAATTAAGGGCTTTTATATTAAAATGCCTTTATTATGTACGTCTTTGTTCTATATGTGTATAGAGTAGTGTAACTAATGTAAAATCCATCATTAAATATGAGAAATTATATCTAAAATATTTATATTTTTCACTTTAAACATCATTCTTAATTCATATTAAGTACTATTTGCCCTAAATATCGTAACAATGTTATCTGGTCAAGGCAAATGTATTACTTGAAACTAGAAATCACTCTTTTTATGTATTATTTTAACGATTTTGTAAATCCAAAAAGCAGGGAAAAAAATGTTACTTTTTAGAATAAAATATAAACATTTCATTTAAATTATTTACATGTTATTAAGTAAAAATTAAATTTATAAAATAGCAATTTGTGAGCTTTAATCAAGATAATTCTGTTTATAATCCGCTGATTACATTACGAAGAAGAATTAAAATGTATACATCTTATGTTTATATATATTTAATACACATCGAGTTAATATTGAAAACATCGAATAAAATAGGTCACTTTTTTTATTAGTAATTGTAATCATTACAGACGTTTATAATTAATATTCTAATCGTTAGATATTAAAAAAATGGAATTAAAATCGTAAGTCATATACAGTTTTCAAGATTTATTATACCAGAAAATAATAAAATAATCGGAGTTTGAGAGGTGTGAAGAACTACAAGGATTCGTCTTCTTTAATTAAGGCACGACCAAGCTCTTGAAATATGATTTTATTCATATATTTTTATAGATTTCAGAGAATGAAGAGACTCACAAATATGGGATTTTATTCACATATTTGTGTGACTTTCATTGAGAGATGAGACAGTTACCCAGTTACATTATTTACTTGTTGAAGAATCTCCAAAATTCCTCATTTTTTTCTGAAGATTCTCATTTAGTTCTTAAGGAATAAATATGTGAAATAAATTCGCTTCCTAATTACACAAAGAGACATTTATGATAGATATATTTATGTAGGAAACATTAAATTTATGAAAAGAATTGAATTCATGACACCAGCAACCATATTGGCTCATTGTGCTATTTTAACTGAATGTTCTTTATATGTTTTCACATGTAGATCAAGACTTCAATTCTCAAATATAAATCTTTCTAATGGAAGGATTGAAAGAAGGAATAATCTTTCTAACGTAGGATATCCTATTCGTGCAGGAAGTTACATGAAGAGGATATCTTATTGCTTTAGGGTTGCCAGATTTCCCGGTTTCCTGATTTTCATCTCCTATCGAAAGATGGTAATCGGAAAAAAAATCTGTTCGTACAATGAAGTATCTTTTTCTTTTCTACATTTTAAATTTCAAAGTACCCCAATGAATTTAAATTACTTGAGGTTCCTTCGAATGTAAATCCAACATTGCCTTTAATAAAAACAGTACATGATTGTCAAAACAGCAAGCAAAACAAATTACTTATCACCCTCTAGCGGACAATGCATACAATTAAACTTAATATATTCGATTCTAACTCGGATTCATTAGAAAATGTAGCCTCACGCAAGTTGAAATTAACTGTGGGTCTTAATTAATCTTATAAATGTAAATATCTGTTTTTATCGTTCAACAATTAAATTCTCCTTTCTAATTAAATGATTTCTTGTCTATCCAACATCGTGTAAATTTTTAAAAATTTAACCATAACTCGAATCCAGTCTCAGAACTCTTCAGAGAGTCAGGCTTTAATTTTACTTAAAGACACAAAAGAATTTATTATATTTACGAAAAATTTAATTCTTGTTTTGTAAAGAAGATCCACATTTCACAGTAGTAGTATTTAATAAAGTAAAAATAATATACAATTACTTCACTTGATTATAATTCTTAGATATAATAAGGCATATTTTAATTTACAGTATAAAAAAAACAAAATTGACATAATGTAATCTACATGGCGTCAGATCTTTCATATATCTTCTATGCCATCATTTCAATGACATCTTGACATATTTGCAACATGTATAGATTAAATACAGTTGTCCCTCTATAGTCTGACGTTTTTTAATCCGACATGCTCAGTAGTCCGACGCACCTCCCGTCAAGGTACCCGTCCCCGTTACGTGTCTGCTTGCACAGAAGCATGTCGCGATGTGAATCTCCCCATCCAATTCTTACTCGATGACACACATTTCGTGTGTTTTATGTGAGCAGTTCTGTTCGAACAGTTGGAGTAGAGAATATTGTAAGTTACTGCTAGCAAAACAATGCGAAATATGTAATTATTTTCGGTAATC